>NW_025937079.1:0-48920 GCF_000764305.2 Hyalella azteca
TAATATATGCAGTATAATTGCGCCCCCACTCGCCAATTTTTTTAAATGACCTGCATGGACGTGAATTATTTTTAAGATTAAAACACAAGATTTGATCAAAAGACGTTGTCCAAAACCCTACTTTCTGATAACAATGGATAAAATGTATTTCAATTTTATCCATTTTATCATTTCCTGCATACAAAAGCCAAATAAAAAGTATAAATACATAGTCACTTCAAATGAAGATTTTTTCTAAAAAATTTTTAGCCGAACCAACATGGGTTTTTGCTTAATTTACTGATTAAAAAAATTATCGATAAAAATGAAAATAAAGCAATTTTTTGCCAATGAACGTCATATTTTTTTGGATTACTAAATGATTTTATTTTCATCATTTCATTCACACGATGTTCCCCAGCTGTGCTGTAAGACATGCATGGAGCTGAGCCACACCAGCCCATGGTAATTCGGCCAATAAATGCACGTGTAGCATTCTTTCCAAATGTTATTTCCATCTAATCATGTACAATTATTCCCAATTATTATTCCTAATCCAATCATATACAATTTGACACGTTTGCGCAGCATGAATATAAATAGTGTTATGTGCAGCATGAGTAGAAATAGTGTTATTTGCCTTCTATCCATGAGAGTTGATTTGTGTTGTTCGATGTCGGCGCAATACCATCATAACCTCATTCAGAGGTCGCTCTTGACTATTGACTTAATATTTTTATTACAAACAAAGATGATTGAAAACAGCAATTAGATATGAACTGGAACAATTAACAATTGGTAAGAAATTAATCGTTCCGTTTGTGTAAAATGCAATCAATTAGGGATGATCAACATTAACGTCAATTCACTCTTGATTCCCCCGTTATTTCACCGTCAATTAACCGTTATTTCACCCTCAATTTACCGTTATTTCACCGTAAATTAACAACTGATCATGGCGATAGTGTCCATTATATCGGCCCTGTCGTGACCATCTTTATTTCTGTCACAGCATTGTTCACACGATCTTCCGAACGTTATTTTTTAAAGCAACATATACAAATTGTAACGTAAAACTGAAAACACGCCATACAGCATCTGCATATTAGCGATCTAAATACCGCTGTGTATTTTAAAATCACCCTGCATGTAATTTCAAGTAACACATTTCAATTCCTTGTTTAAATGCTACATCTCTCCTGGGATGTAGTTATTATTAACATTTAGTTCTTATCACTGTTATCATTGACGAGTCATGAATTGATGCAATTATATTTACTGAATTTCCAGGTAGTAGCGAATAACCGCGACGTGATCGACATCGTCAAGTGTTTCGCGGTGCGTCAAAAGTCAGATAAACGGCAAGCAAGAACAAAGAAGCCTTGTTTACCAGCGCACAAACAACCTGTAATGAAAGCCACTTCTTCTCTATTTGATACGCAATCGTGCAATAAAAACAATTTGTGGGCCTTTCGTCAAGAGGTTTTCGAAGAATGACTGCGTTAATAAATTGAGCTTTTGTCATCTCCACATCTCGAGCGCTCAGGGCCATTGGAAGAAGCAACAGGTGCATGTAAGGTATTTTTAACGCTATTAACTTATAATAGATCACGATGTTAACAGAGAGAGGCCTCATTGCTAGCAATATGAGACAGATGCTCTCACAGCAGCAGTGACCTTCACAAGACTCGTCACGAGGATATATATTTCAAACAATATATTTAGTGACATCTAGAGGTTGCGATTAATACGGTTATATAATGCGGTTATGATTAATGCGGTTATGATTAATACGGTTATGATTAATGCGGCTATTATTAATTAGGTAATGATCAAGTACGTTATGAATTATCAAGTTATGCTTGATTTGGCTATGACTAATTAGGTTATGATTATTAGCGTATGATTAGTTACCAGCGTCAGCTTACGCACACATTCGGGAAAAGAAAACAATACGTAGGAACACCAGACGAATTTTCGCTTGTCTGCAAGTACGGAAGTTGAGATGACCATGTTTTCTTACCCACGAGGATGGAATAAAAAAATTTTAACTAATGTTACTTAAAAAACCAGAGCAAAAATATTCCCAAGCTCGAATTCAGATCGAAAATTCAGCAGCCCATCACCATAAACGTGTACGACTTACAATAAGCTGGGGTAAAATGCTGCCGTTGAACTAAAATTCAGCGTTAGTAATGGAGAAAGATGCAGTGGACTTAACCTATGCCTAATAATGATATTATGATTTATTTCATTATTATATTATGCTGGAAGGTTAGCCCGTCGCTGCTCGGACAGATAATTGCTGCATATTTAATGTACCTCGATCGTCTTAAGGAATTTCATCATATAGAATTCTATCATTTTGAGTCCTGTCATTCCGGATCACTTCATTCCGAGTACCGTATTCCCAAAAAACAGTTAATGATTTTGAAGTTAAAGTACTTGAATTTAAAAGTTTAAATTCAACCCGCATTTAGCAGAGAACTCCCATTTGCAAACTAGGGTTTTTGGTGTTCAAAATAAAATGCATCATCATTGTTCAATAAAATATATATTTGCCAAAGTTAAAATGACAGTGAATATTTTTATTCCATCTCTTAAACGAAATTTTCAAATATTTCATTATTCAACCGCAATAAAATCTATTTCACGCCTAAGTAATATCCCGACATGATAAATATCGTGGATTTACGCAACAATAAACCCTGCATATTTCCACTGCCTGACTACAAACAAATAAAAATGTAAACAAATAAACAGACAGACAAGACTTATTATTACAATCGTATTAGGTTATCCTATATTTAGACCAAAACCAGTAGCACATTTGGATCTACCACAGGAGCTATGTTTACTAGCCCAATGATAATCGTTTAACAAAGGGGCGATGATAACCTGCAATGATAACCTACTTAATATTGCTGATGAATGCGATGCAGGTAGGTAAGCATGAGCTATTTGTACTACACCTACCTCATCTATGCGATCGGCTGCGATGCGTCAGAGGTAGAACGTTAAATTTGACATCAAATATAATTTTTGCAAAAAAATGAAAACACAAGTTTGAAATTTAACACAAAAAGTTGTAAAAGAAGTTGCGCAAAGTTTTCATCATAACTTTTTCAATTTTTAACTTTTTTAAGGCTGTTTTGTTGTCTCATAAGTCGCCACAAAAGTTGGCGACTTTCGTACATGCCGGGGCAAGGAGCAAGTTGTGGAGGTTGTTTCTTGCATTTGGTCACGGGCCAGGCCATAAGACACAGGGAAGCCTATGGCATCAGACAAAAAAGCTTCGTTTGTCCCAAACAAAGCTGTTTTTTCGAGCCTCAAGTAAACAGGGACGCTGCCTAACTCGAGCGCTCAACTTTCGCCATGTATGATCGCCACTTCATTGCTGGCTATACTGAATAGCAACTTGAAAATTGCCTAAAGTTATTGTCATTTTGGAGAAGAAAGCTGTAAATTCCTATTATATTGAATGTCTCAATTATAAGGTACGATTTAACCAACATCCAATAGGCCACGTCGGCTCTACTTTTGTATGCATTGTGGGGCATGTATGCATTCATTTCATGTATGCATTCAATTCAATGTATGCATTTAGATGCATGTGTGCATTTTATTCAATGTATTTATTTTGAGGCATCTATGGAACACACCTCTATCTATGGGCTGTCCATACACCACTGCTTACCACTGCTTTTTCCAAGCTTTTTTTTTACTTCGGTCGTGTTTTTGTCTGACCACGAAGAAACCACAAACAATTCGAAAACAACTAATTTAGGTGTTGAATTCAATGTTTGGCGGTGCAGTTGATGTTTTGGAAGACGTTTTTTTGCTCGTATCCTTTGCTCTCCGAAGTGGCTTCCAATATTCATCCAGAATATATCAATATTCATGTAATATACGAACATGTCGCCTGAATTTTGAAATTACCTGTAATATATAGCAGCCGTTATATTCATGTGAGCATAGCGATGGTTTGAATGTCATTCGGGATTATGTCTATACGTATATAATTTTTCTTAGTATGCTTATCGCATTACTACAAATTTGAACGACTCTTATTAACTATTCAAATTTCAACGGCAGAGATTTTCGTCCAATTTTTGTATTAGTTCGGGATTAGCAAAAAGTGATAATTGAAGAAACATCAGCTTAAGCATTATATTAATGTGCAGCATTATTACCGTGTTTCAACAGCGTTTCTAGAAGTGTCGCTATTTTTTGATCAGTTCAGGACATTATCGTTCTCGTGCCTTAGAGTGTGTATGACTTGAGATAAGGAAGATAACGATGCCATCTCCTGCCGTTACCTTCACAAGAAGCAAACTTCTTTAGATAACACGCGCAAGAACTTGAAACTTTATCATTATATTTCTCTTCCACTAGTGAGAAAACATAAATGAAGAAATACTATTACTACAGTATAAACTATATGAAGTAAAAATTTATTTTCAGACCACTGTGATTTTTATTATGTTTAGATTTGCATATATTTATTAGTTGTATATTATCTCTTCATTTGAGTGAACGTCGTTCTTGAATTCGCTTACTTTGGATCTCACTATAAAGGTTTCCCCAAAGTTTCGTGGAAATAAGATGATTCGACACTTTTATCACGTTTATTGATGGTGGGTGACGCGATATATGTGCAGAAGCACATAAAAACATGACAATTTTGTAATGCGAGATAAACAGGTTGACGTGATATTAAACAATATGGTTCAAGAGTATAACATACAAAAGAAATAGATGAAACTAAATTAGCTCACCGAATCATCGGAGGAACTGGGGGTAAATTTCAAATAGGTAATAATCTAAACGAAACGAAAGCGAATTCAAAGGTTGCGTATATAGTGTCGTAGGTCTATGATCGTTCTGTCTAGTGAATGACATTGGCTCCTGACGACACAGCTCCTATTACAGCAGATGTGTACGAGAAGCCTCAACACTCACTGTATATGACTAATCTTACTTGGATTCTAAGTTTCTATAAATATTTTCTAGGAATATTTTCAGCGTTCCTTAATTAATCGGCTGCATTTCATTTATAATTTAAATTTCCTGTCAAAACATTGTATGGTGACCAAAAGTTCATAAGTAAATTCAATCAACTACGATGACACTCAATGGCGAAGATTATTATGAAGATTCCTGTTTTTTATTCGCATTAAAGTTTCCATTCTTTAGAATACTAGTTAATTTAACATAAATATGAATCGGGGACTTCTATGGATACTGTATGTGAAAAATTCTTAATCTGTTTATTATTAATTTTTCCTACTCGTTCACGAGAATATCTTTCACAGACCGAAAGAATATTTGATGCATTGCCATTATAGTCATTATTTGAGCCACTATGCTACTGTTCCTACCTATATTGTACGCTGTAAATATATACATGTATAAGCCTGACGATTTGTTAAAACTGCATAAATGTCAAAGCCTAAGTGAAATTAAAACCCTTTCTTAACTCTGAATAAAACACTCGTTCCCCACTTCCAGTTGAACTTGGCCGTAGATTTTCCTGAGCGCGGATGAACCTAAATTAAATTCAGCACCTTAAATAATTATTCAATAATAAAATTAGCATGGCATATTATAAGAAGCCATATATTAATTGCGGCTGTTGATCGTAAATGACTTCTACATTAGTGGCATGCTTTCCCTTTAATTGTAAAACAAAAATCGGCGTTCAATCAATTCGTACTATCTATTTGACATAAGCGCACTATTTCAGCCTGTATTGAGCTATTTCTAGGGGGTTTTGATTCATTGCTTAGTTGTGCAGAGCGCTTATTTTATTCTATAGTATATGATTCCAATATCGCTCGCTAAGATGACATCCTTGCCATGCCCGCATGAAGTGCCTGCCATACATATATACATATACATATTATATATGGGTCTGGGAGACCATACATAGTCATGTATACACGGGTATCATGTTCACAGAGGTTCGCCATTCATAACATGTAGGTCACATACCACATGCTTGACGTAAGCTTGTAGACTGCACATGTTGCAGTAGACTCAGGCTGCGCATGCAGATGCTAGTGAGCATCTCGCATACAATGCAAGATTATCCGTGGGAAATTAAGGTACTTACAGTTATTTTCTTAAAGAGCATGGTGATCTTCGATCAATTATTTTCTTTGATAGGTAGAATTATTTATTCGACATTTATTATCAATAATGAAATTATCAATAAAAAATTGTTTGATGGTGCATGGGGCTGGCTATCTCAGGCGCATTTCTGCATATATATAGTTGATGTAATAGTTTATCAGAGATTCTGTACAACTATTGCAACCAACTATTAAATATTAAATATTTTTTACTTAAGGATCTATTAAAGTTTTTGTGCCAGTAGTTCAAGTTTGGGTCAATATTGTGTAGAAATGTCACCCATCATTTCCTTCAGTATAGTTAGTGACATCGTTCGTAAAAAATTTCATAGGAAGGATTATTTTCTACAGAAGATTTTGCCGGCCAAGAGAAATCTTTCACTCATAAAATTTAAAGGGATCGTAAGGGACCTCTCACAAATCACCCATTTTTCAATTAGGATTAGGACTATCCTTCTCATACATCCAAATCCACCAATTTCAAATAAATAGATTGTTTGAGAAACCTGCCCAGTTGGCCGAGAATGACTACCAATCTACTTATATTTGCCCTATAATGGCGGGTTGCATTCATCCTGTAAATTTCAATTAATTTCAATTAATTGTAATTTCAACAAATTACAGTTTGTGCTGATTATTCTATCCTGTTGAGCTGATCCCGCGTATATGAACAGATTTTTAAGCACAGCATCTGACTTTCTCTCATTGCATCATTTCTCATACGTGTCCATTTTCTAAATATTTTTTGTTGTTGATATAAGTTGGGCTTATCGCTATCGTATCTATCTGTTACTTCCGCTTTTTCCTGACAGCTTTTGTATTTAAGTTTCCAAATTGCCCGCATTAGTTGCATTTTATAAATGTTTAAAACATCAATTATTGTAAATTAAAGTTGACATTTTTAACTCACGTACAAACTACTACCAAATCTACACATTTCAGTTGTTGCTGGCTATATTAATATTTTTCATTTACTGACACGTAAAAATACAAATCTATGTTGTCACTCACTCCTTGCGAACTTCATGCAAATTTTAAGCCGCTCTGTTGAGTGTGGCCACTCTTTTTTGAGTGTGGCCACTCTCTGAAGAGTATGACCCCTCTCTGTTGAGTGTGGCCACTCTCTGTTGAATGTGGCCACTCTCTGTTGAGTGTGGCCACTCTTTGTTGAGTGTGGCCACTCTCTGTTGATGAGTGTGGCCACTCTTTGTTGAGTGTGGCCACTCTCTGTTGAGTGTGGCCACTCTCTGTTGAGTGTGGCCACTCTCTGTTGATTGTTGCCACTCACTGTTGCCACTATCAATCATCTCCCGGTCATCCCTCTCACTTTCACTCTCGCCACAGCCTCTCTAGCTCTTGCTTGGCGTCGTAGCTGTCTTTATGTGCTCGAGTCTCTCATTAATTCGGCCATGACTTGCACTTCTCGGTCATCTCTCTAACGTAACGACTCCCTAATTTCATGTCGGTCATAAACCAGCAATCTTTTTTTCGGTTGAGCAACTTTCCCTCGCTAAGAACTTTCTGGAAATTTGATCATTAAAATATAAGCAATCACAGGCGTGTTATAGTTTGCTCGATGCAAGGCTAACGGTTGTTCGGTGATTAGCCGTAACGGTTTTACGCTTGGGAACTGAAATTTATAACACATGCGTTATGTTTTGTGGATGAATCAATGAATTACAATTTCGCTTTCCACTTCCAAGTAAGATATTATAAGATATTCTAGGCTTAAGCTTACTGTAGTCATGGCTGCTATAGGAAAATGGGAGAATACAAATTAAAAAACAATGAGTTCCTTACTATCCACAAAATCTACGGCCGAATCTTGAGTTTCGGTCAAACTAAATGTTTGAATGGATAACATTTTTTATATAAATTATTGTATTCAAGAACTCTGTGAGCATCAGCGATGTTTTCGCAAGAAGTCAAGAAATTCTTGCTAAGTTTTGCAGCCAGAAATAGACTATCAATGCTAACAGACGAAAATTTTTTTGAAATGATAGTCTTTCCTTGAATAACAACCAATTTTGTCCTCGTATTGTGGTGTAATTTGAAACCCACTCAATCCGTGCTTCAAAATTGAGTTTGGATTTGAAGTGCAGTAAGTAAGTTTAATTAAACAACATTCAGTCATTTTAAATGTTCCAAACTGTTATTACAAAGTATCTTTGATGTAGGGCCAGAACAACTTTTACCCTGCGTTTAAATTAATCTTTGCTTCATTTGTTAAATTTTTGGTTACTGATTTTTAATCATGATTTCAGACATCATGATTTTGATGTCTTATTTATAGTCATATATGTTTGGCATCATTATTTCTCTAATAACCATGAACCATGGATCAAATTGAACGTAAAAAGTGTGATACTGCATGTACATATATTAAGTAATTTGGCCGAATTTGGCAAGTGTTGTATTGTCTGAATAATTCATGTCTGAATTTTTTTTGTGTTGAGAAGAATTGAACGAATAAGTTTCACAAACCAATAAGAAAAGTGAGCATTGATTGCTACTTTCTTTTTTTAAGAATCTACTATTTAATTCCTAAACCTAAGAGATTTGAATCGATCAACTGCAGAAAGCTTTTTTGTATTGATTCTGTGCCGATCAAAGTAACCTTCTTCGTATGCAAAACTATAACAGTTTCTTCAAATACTTTTTTTAAATTCTTAACTGAGAAGAAAACAATTTAGCTCCTGCGAAAAATCAAGCAATCATCTGCTACAGATTCTTATTATCAATGATCGGAACTCTTTTCATCAAAGCAAACCCCTCGACAATATATAGAAAAATGCATACAACTTAATATATTACAAAATGAGTATATCTTAAATCATTCAAATGCATAAATAAAAGTATGCTGTAAAATATTAATAAAATCATCCTTCTAATAGAGATGGCAGCTTAGAAATCCTTCACTGTTGCTGGAATTTCAATCTAGTTTCATTTACATTTATTACAAGTAGGCTCCACCTCGCCTCCGCGCTTTCGTATATAACTCATCGTTATAAAACCCTTCGTTTCATTTGAACAAGATCATTAATAAAACTCGAGAAAGACGAGCTTAAAACTAAGTAGATATGAATTTTAATAAATTCAGCGTTCATTCCATGACATAATAAAGATGAAGCGACTCGTCCCTATGGTGTCTGTAGAGTGCAGCTGATGTGCTATGAGGCAATGAAGTAATTCCCGTGAAAAGGAAGCATCTATCAGTTTCATCCCGCAGCCTGTCAATATAAAGCGTTGCTGCTGATAGATATTCAATTATTAGTGCTTCTTGATCAAATTTCCGCTCTCGTATCGCTGCTCCCATTGGTGGCTCGTGCCAGGTGTGACTTGTGATCTGGCTCGTGATTGGTCAACCGTGACGCGGTTAATAACTTCATAATAACGAACTTTTTTATGTGCTATTACCATCATGGGGTCTTAAATTGCCGTCGGTCTGTTCTGATTTACGAGCCGTTACTAACGTGAGATGCTTGTTAACGTAAATAATGTGCTTCATCTTTTTAATTGAAAGTCATTAGTGAACTGGAATTAAATTGCTGGCATCCTATAGCAATAGGTTATGCGCGGGACATAGCGTGAGGTATGCTGTTGTCTACAGAATTATATATCATGAGCAAAAAGTTGACTTTCTGACCTCATCATCATCTGTTATTTTTTATTATTCTCGTATTGCTACCTCCGTATAGCTCACCGTATAGCCGTGTGATACTCGCTCGTCGTAAAGCTAACGCTCGCCGTATAGATAATTCTAATCGTATAGCTAAGGCTCGCCGTATTTTTAACGCAAGCCGTATAGCTAACGGGCGCCGTGTAGCTGATGCTCGCCGTATAGTTAACGCTCGCCGTATAGCTACCGTTTGACTTATAGCTAACTCTCCGTATAGCTAACGCATATAACGCTTGCCTTATATGCTAAAGCTTGAATTATAGCTAAGGCCACCCGTATAGCTAACGCTCGCCGTATAGCTAACGCTCGCCGTGTCCTGGCGCGACACGCCGTATAGCAAACGTTCGACTTAGGGTTATCTCTAGCCGTATCGGTATAGCTAACGCTTGCCGTATCGCTAACGCTATATAGTTAGACCATGACAAACAATAACACACAATGACAGACCATGACAGACAAAAACAGACAATATGAGCGATTAAAGACAATGACGGGCTATAATAGCTGGGCCTTATAAAACAATTGTAAACCATAAACGACCCGGTAATATCAAATAGCAAATTACCCTGTTAATATAACTTAATTATTCTGAGCAAATTTAATCTGAACTGTCACACGATTTGTCTAAGTTTCGTGTCCTGCTTATAATGGTTCAACTGACCATCATGTGGTCAACTGACCATCATGTGGGTCAACTGACCATCATGTGGTCAACTGACCATCATGTGGGTCAACTGACCATCATGTGGGTCAACTGACCATCATGTGGGTCAACTGACCATCATGTGGGTCAACTGACCATCATGTGGGTCTGTCTCTTATACACATCTAGATGTGTATAAGAGACAAGTGCATGCAGTGGCTGGCAACAATGGCAGGTGGCAGCGGTAGTGCAGGCAGTGGCTGGCAACAATGGCAGGTGGCAGCGACATCAGACGCCGCGTTTACGCATTAATTCGACGAAGTGAACCAAACTTCCGGAAATTGCGATGCGTAATGCCTGTATATACGCTCAAAATAATGTGTGGTTCACATTGTCCCAATAATGACACACTCTTTGCACGGTGCATTGACACTCTCGTATACCGGACCAAACTGGGTCAGGATGACACACACATTGGCAAAAAGTGCTTCCGCTTTGGACAAAATTTCGTTAATTCCTCTGAGTGAACGCAAGCTCACGTGGACACGCGTACAGAACGCGCGTATATCGAGTGCGTACGCAAGCATGACTGGTGAGATTTGTTGGCACATGCGTTGATGTTATTTCAACGTACGAAAACAATACGCAATTAATTGCATGTCTCAATCAATTAATGATTATTATTTTCTCGAGTTGTTTATTTTCTTGAGTTAATTATTGAGTATTATTGCGCAATCAGTCATTGCTGAGTACAGATTAATTGTCTTCATTGTACACTATCCACGATACCTGTAGCGTGAACTTCAGCAAATACTACTTAACTCTTGCAAAAATGAACATCACCGTTTGATTGTACTTCTTTGTCAAGGGCAGGTTCCTGTACATATGTGCACAAACGATTAACAGTGCCATAGCCTTTCATTTAATTACGAAAGTTCGTTAAATTTATCACGAGATGCCGCGTCTCATTCAGTAAATTTGAAGAATCATTTAGGAAATACAAGTCAGGTTAACCGGCAAATAAGCGTCGGCCGCCGAAAAACCCAAGTGCTCTAAAGCACAGACCGAAGCAGCGCTTACATATATTGTTGTATTTAAGAGGAGATTTCCTCGTACAATACGTGAGTTTTTTCTCCTACCTTCACGCAGTGAGAGTTTCTTCAGTCGAGCCCGACAATAATGAGGCTGTGGAGAGGAGCCCTATAATACAACCGCTCGTCTCTGGTCTCTTTTCATCGAATATTCTTTTTTGCTGAATGAAAGAGCGCAGCAATTGCCTGGGCGCAAGAAGCGCGCCTTTATTCAGTAATAGGCGAGACGGAGGCTGCTTTATCCCCGTACATCGTCTACTGCAATCACCAAGTAGGTGTCAGTTTCCACATTTAGGCCTACAACACTCAATTTCGAGACTGCTCTTTCGCAAGCATATCACTGCTGGTGCCTTCAAATTTTCTATTCAAGCCAACTTGCAACAGCACAGAGATATCATATATCTTTCTCGACGTAATGGTCTATACAACTGGTAAATTTGTAGAATTACGGACAAAATTCCCTACCTATGAAGGATATTTGATGTATTCTGGGACGTCGTACGAAATGAGTTGAGAATATTAAATTGTGAAGTACTGTATGTATATGCCTTATTTTCATGGACACTTTCAGAAGGCCTTGATTCAAATTAACTAATTTGAAAGCTTCAGTCTCAGCTAGAATTTAACATTTCTTGTCCTAAATTCAGATAAGAATCCAGTCTCAATATCGTTTCAAACTATTTTTTATTTTTCATTAGGTCATTATTACATACCATGTACAATTAAATTTTGAAACTAGGAAATTTTTACTAGTTTAAATTACGCGTTGTATCTAATCACAGTTTTCTTGAGGAAATATTTTAAAGTAATCTAAAGATACAGACTTTATTTCCTACATGGAAGAAGGTCTCAATTCTCCGAAATTTCAATTTCTCTCGTGGTCACTCACATCATCCAGTCTACTCTCAATACTCCCTTAGAACCTTTCGCAATATCCTGTCTGGCCGCTGTTTCTCGTTGGAACCTGCGGCAAAAAATAGCATCGTTAAAATATTCACGTGTAACCATGAACAATATTCTGCACCTAATATGACTTAGAACCTAGTCGCAATATCTTGTCCAGTCTCACTGTTACTTGAAGTCAGTCTAAATATCCTGTCTATTTGAAATTTGCACCGTAAACAAGTCACAACTTTTCTGTGTCCATTGAAGACTGTCGAACAATACATATTGCACAGTTTCGATATTCCGGTGCATTAATAAAAAATATCGTGGGTTGCCGCAGTCTGGCATTTCCTCTAGTCACAAAGTTATTATTGAATATTATTGCTAGTTGCAATAACCTGTCTAGTCGCTGTAAGAGACCAGGTTTTGGGCGACTTCCCCTCGGTGACTCAGACTAGACAATAAATTAATTGAGAGCGAAAGCAAGCAGCACGAAACTTTGAGCACAGCTCGCGCAACACGCGCTGCCTGCAGATATTTTTAGCTCAGTGAGGGTTGTTTCTGGTTGAGATGTTGAATTATATTCACACTTGGCCCTTATTTTTTCTCTGCAGATTTACAATACAGGAAAATGAGAGTCTATAATCTATTTATAAACGAATTAAATATATCAGTAATTTAATGATGTGAGCGAATCATTGCGTCATGATCACGAGCACGACACTTGGACAATGCGTGTCAGGTAATGTGTGTATTTTTTTTGCTTCAATATTCACGGTGCATTGGACACAGATGAGAATTAATATTCTCTACGTTGATCAATCAGCTCTTCTCACATCAATCAGCTCTTCTTGTCCTGAGACAAATAAAGTGATCAAGGCGCACGAATAGTATTGGAGAAGATCAAGTTAGCGATGTTTTTAGAATAATATAAACTGACTTTTACTGCTGTGAGGGTTTTCAGGTCATCTCATTATGTCAAGAGCTCCACGTGCGAGCCGGTTTGTGATTTTAAGTAATTTAAATTAAATAGTAACTCAAAGGAACCATGGTCAACAGTGGCCGTCAAATAGCCGCCCAAAGACCCCCTGTAACTTAGGAAATTCAGTAGCCGCCCAACAACGCCTATAACTTTATATACATATTCACTGGGTGCCCAAAACTGTTAATTACTTCGTATATATGCCTATATTCAGCGCTTATAACTTTATACTTCACCGGCCGTCAAACATCGGCCATAACATCATATGTTCATCGGCTGCCACGCGTCATCAATGCGTCAATAGATTCTTCAAGGTCACTTATTTTTTTTTCGCCTTGGACTCAATTGGACTACAAACATGAAAGCGTGCAAAACTCTTGTCTACTTTATATAAGGTTTGTCATGGTTGTAGCTCAAGAAAGACTACGAATAAAATTATTTGTTCGATTTTCTAATGCTAGTTGCGCATGTTGATGCACTGATGCAGTTGTGTGCCATCATGCTTGTTTAGTTTCATAAACGAATATTCACGGAGATTCAACACGCCGGTTTATCATCTGAACAAGTTTATTACTCCTAGACACAAGAGTAACATATTCAGCCGGGGAATAAACCCCATCAACGGATAATTTTAGAATGACCCCGCATACCTACGCACAAGTTCTCATGAGTACGCATGACCACAGCAATTATTCGTATCATACCTACGCACAAGTTCTCAGGAGTACGCATGAGCACATCAATAAGTCGAATAATACCTACGCACTAGTTTTCAGGAGTACGCATGAGCACAGCAATTATCAGTATCATACCTACGCACTAGTTCTCAGGAGCACGCATGAGCACAGCAATTATCAGTATCATACCTACGCACTAGTTCTCAGGAGTACGCAAGAGCACAGAAATTATTCGTATCGTAGCTACGCACGTTTGCTCATCGATCGGAACGCACGCTCCGGCGTCCGGATAAAAAAATATAATAGGGATACCTAAATTTTGTTTAGAAAAAAAAGGAATAAATCTTCGCTAGTTTTCCTTTCACCCCCAAGAAGGGGATTGGGGTGATTGTAGGGAGTTGGCAACCCCCAGACGTGTAACCTCAGCCCTCCCCCAAGGACAGTATTATCAGGCACGTGTATGCCTGTATGCAGGTGTGTGTGTTTCTGTGTAAAGGAGTAGTGTTGTGTTTTTGTGTGCAGTTGCGTGTGTCTGTGTACAGGTACGTGCTTCTATGTGTAGGTGTTGTGTTGTGTTTCTGTGTAGCTGTGTAGAGATGTATGTGTCTTTAAACAGGTCTGTTTGCCTGTGTGCAGGCATGTGCTTATTTCTGTGTGCGGGTGGTTGGTCTGTGTGGGTTTGAGTACTTATGTGCGAGTTGGCGCCTGTGTATGAATTTGTGTGCCTGCATAAGTGCAGGTATAAATTTGCTGGTGTGTAGACAGCCGGTCTCTATGTGTATATGTGCGTGTTTCTGTGTGATTAATGCCCTCGCGCGGGTGTGTAAATCTGTGTGCGAGCATCCATGTGCGTATTAATGCCAGCGTGTCGGCATGTATGTCTGTGTGTTGGTGTGTATGTCTGTATGATCATGTGTAGCGCCCAGACACAACAAAGTGGAAGCTGTGATCACGGTATGGCTGAGACACAGCAAGATCGGCACGTATCACGTGTAATCATTTAAACAGAGCATCATGAAAAAAAATTTAACCAAAAGATCACATTGCTTCACTTTCATAGATCTACTGCGAACATTTAGCTGTTCTTTTCGGCAAGGCGGAGTTAAAATGAATTAAATATACCTGGCAACCTGAGCCAGATTATAGTATTTTATTGTAATTTAGCAATATAATGCCACTGCAATAATGAGCGAGTGACCCGACGGGGTGAGACTATGGAAGCAATTCTTAAAATATGGTGTGAATTGTGAGCCCTGCAGATAATAATTAAATCAGTAGACTTCAATTCTTACAAACTTTTCACTTCCACAGTGGTACATGAAATCCAAGCCATAACCATGAGATGGTTTTGCAGTCATGCACAGCCAGTCAGCGTTTGATACTTTGGTCGACATGCGTTTTTTTAAGCTCTTTATTATCATTCTTTTAATATTTATTTTCAAATTTTATTTATTTATTTTCAAGCCGTGCTCAATCAGGTGCAGATGTGAAATCAATCTTCAAGGTTTGCCCTCACCCAAGACACTGCCAGCCCGCGTTCGATTGCGAATAGTTCGCAAATACACAAAGTTCGTAAATCGTCTTGCAGAAAATCAGTTTCCTTCTAATGCAGATCATTGAGATTTATTAACGCGGAACTGCGATTGCAGGACTCAATGACTATCGGGGACATCAATCAAGAGCCTCAAACGCAATTTTTTCAGATTTCGTCGTAGCGATTGAAGTGAAGACGCGGTAGAAGCTAACACATGGCGCTGCTTCACGTGAATGGTGGTTCAGACGCTCACACGAGACGGAATTTTTTTTCGGAGCATTTATACGACGAGGGGAAACGTGTTCTGAGGACCTGTTAAACGCTTTTAAAGAGCCCTCAGCTGATGTTGATCTCTGCACACATGCGAACATCAATTAGAACTTGTGTCTTTTTTCTGGCCTCATAAGAAGGCCGAGGCGTTATAGGCACACACATATACGTAGCTTTTTGTGTTCTTGAGGGCAAAGACCTTGCATATACGCGGATAGAATTGTCAACCTCGCTAGACACCTCAAATGTTCGAGTAGGACTTGCATCTTTTTTCCAATTATTTTATTTGAATTTCTGATTATATCATTATTTTTCAACATGCAGCGAATGTTTTGCATGTGGATTATTGATTTTTTAAACTGAGTAATTTAAGTTATTTTTCGACATTTTTTATGAAAGAGAATACGAAAACCAATTTAAAAATAAACTAACTGTGAAAACTGACACGTAAAAAGCGCATCAAGCCTAAGGAATAGTCAATGTGTCAATGATTTGGGAGTCTTAGCTTCATTGTGATTTCAAGCTTCATAGGTTACATTTGGATTTTTTTCACATTCATTTTACGAACAGAAAGTTTTTTTTATCCTCAAATCGTCGAGCGCTAAAGATGAGGCAGCGAAGATTGATGCTGATGCTTAACTGCGCAGGTAAAGCTGTTACTCATCTGTTCCTGTACGAGTGGAGCTAAGAATAGCCTCGGTCGTGTCCAACGCGTGCTAATAACAGGTTCACACCGCGGGTGCGATCACTTCATGAATGTCTTCGATGCGAGGCGATGTCTTCGATGTTTATGCAGCGCAACTGAAGTGGTCGCAAGAATTTTAATACCGCGTGCACACAACTTCGTGGCTGATACGTAGACTTTTGCATTGTGAATGATAGGCTGAATATAAAAGAAAGACCAATACACCGTTTGAATAATTAAAGTCTGAATGAGATCGATTTCTCTAAGAGATAATTAAAGTTATCGTTTCAGGAACGTTTCATATGTAATAAATAGTTTATCAGTAAGTAGAATAGTCAATCGTTAGCGCTACAGACATTGCTACATAAAATGTTTGTTACACAAAGTTAAAGAGTTACATGTGTCGCTGACCATCAAGAAGCAGCAAGACCTGCTGCTAATTACCTTCAGTGCCCATATAACTTGGTGGTGCCACAGCGGCGGTGCCAAGCGGAAGTTCAGTTGCAAGAAGGAATGACTTCCGACAGCGCTCACTGAGAACTTTCGTGGATCCTCACTGAGAACCTTCGTGGACCCTCACTAAGAACCTTCGTGGACCCTCACTATGAACCTTCGTGGACCCTCACTAAGAACCTTCGTGGACCCTTACTAAGAACCTTCGTGGACCCTCACTAAGAACCTTCGTGGACCCTCACTAAGAACCCTCACGTTCCCGTGGACCCTCACATTCTCGTCTACCCTCACTAACAGAGTCGTGAAGCAGAGAAGGAGGTATACAACTGCCAGCTGTAAATGAGAGTGAGGCTTCTCCAAATAGAGCTGCACTCTCAACTTAAAGGCCTGTAAAAATGACAAGTCGCCTAATGAGAGACTTGCGCACTCTTTTATACGTCCGTGGAAGCGTGCGCAGTCTTGAGAAGAATCAAAACAAGCTCGTGTCGAGACCAGCGACTCGACAGCAGCTACACGTCGAATTCGTTCGCTTTACATGCCTTTGTAAAACTTTAATGATCGGAACGGAGAAAAGGAGGAACGGATATTGTTTCATCGAATAAATTTACACAAAAAAATAATTTTTAATGGTAATAAACACGGAAACAAATTCGTGAAATCTCATTTAGAATTTCGTATCATATATTAAGTGCCAGGATGAGTGTTCGACTGTTGTTAATAAGTATGATGAAAATGCAGAATTTAAGTATGGGTAGTATGATGGGATTGTCAAGATATCAACTCGAGAGAATTGGATTAGATAGATTAGAACATTTTTTCATCAGTCTTAATCGTTTGCTTGTCTTTTGCAATTTTTGAATAAATTTTCTTCATTTTACATACTCTTTACATAGACTTCGGCAATTTTCAAAAAATTAGAATTAAAAAAATCTTTTAGTTATACATTTTTACTATAACTCCCTGAATTATATAACATTTGCAATAACATTCGTTTTTATTGTCCGTGCATTTACTTATAAATTTTCAGAAGTTTGTCATAAAAATTTCTTGGATTTTTTTAACGCTTCCCAAATATATCTAATTAATTTATCTTAAACTGTTTTTGTAGAATTTCCATAATTTTCCAGACATTTTTACATCGGTTTAATGAATCTTCCGGACTTTCTAAATCACTTTTTTTACATAATTATAATATTTTTCAAGCATTATCTTACAGGTCTGATGGACTTTCACTTATTTAATAAACATTTTCCATGTATTTTTGTCTTGTAAATGAAGTTTCCTGATTATTTCCAATACATTTGAAATACATTTTTTACTCAACACATTTTCTAGCTCTTTTCTATTTAACTAATTTCATCGCAATTTTAGTGTAATAGTTTATTTATTTGATAATGTTTTCCATATTTTTCCTTTTCTTAATCATTTATGTTACATTGCCGAACACCGAATGCATTTTTCGTTTATTTTCAGTTATTTTACTTATCGTTAATTGATCATTGATTTATCACTGCTTCTCCATATCATCATCCTACATTTTATATACGAAGCCAAGTACTGAAAATATATACGACTTAATTGAACATATATTCAACCAAGATATACTTGGGATACTACCATGATCTGAAATTTAAACAATTTCATACAAATGAACATGAAAAAATGCCCTAGAAGATGTAATTTGCAAATCTCTTTTATTGCCGTGCATGTGATTTAAAAAAGTCGTGTGGCAGCATAGGGATCAATAACTAATTTTTTCGAGCAGCCATGAGAATGCTTTTTAGTTTTCTATATATTCCACTCGACAATCTCATTCGATTCTCAAAATTTGCATTTGAAATTTACACTACATCAATCTACATATCTACATATGTAGATTATGTCTACATATTTCAATTATTTAATTGCGATAAGTTATTATTAAATATTATATTCTTATTCAAACTTGGATTTCCTCGTAACTAAACATACGTATCGATAGATCATTTTGTCATTGCAAAAATGAATAGGATTGAACTCCAGTTTGAGACATCATTTAACCGTCATGTGCTACAAATTGTGAAGCAGATAATTTACAAGCCCACGTGAACGCATAGTTCCATTTAAAAACAAAAGCAAAACAACATTTTGTGTTTTGAGTGGTCGAGATTTGGCAACACTACAACTAAACAGCCAAAACAGAAACGAATACAAATATCCCTCGAAGCAGTATCCTTTGATCAGCAGGATACCTCGTTAACAGGCATCAATGATATACGCTGTTGAGGTAAAGGCATCTCTTTCAAGCTCAGCCGTTAAAATAATTGCCTTACCTGCCGCCATCTCGAAAGAAACAATAAAAAATAGCCATACAAGAAGCTTCATTTCAATGCCACGGACGCGGCATAGGCCGCTACTGGTAGTAGGCCTAAGACCGCTGCTTACACAAGCTGCGTCGACAGGTCCGGTCTCTTCGTGGGCACACGACTGTCGTTCTGCCTTGATTTCGTTCTGACAACATTTACAACAACATTGAAATAGATTCAAGAAGTACTTAAATTAAACAATGAATCATTGCGGTATCGTTATTTTGCTTTGTAAACGTCAGAGATTTTATCAAAAGGAGCATTAGACGTACACTTTTACACGGCAAAAATGAATTTGAAGCATATATCAATAATATGTACGTCTCACTAAGTGATATGAAAGGTTATCCCGCCCTTAACTTAAGGAAATGAACCAATCTTCGCTAGCTATGTTGCGTTTAGTCGTTACAGCCTGTATAATTTCACGATCAAATACGTGGACCACCGCGCACGTTCCGTACAGTAATCGTAGCTCATTAAATAGCGTGGTAAACTGGATTAACCCAGCTCGTCAGCGGAAATGAAAGTGTAATACTTACACTTGGTATGCACTGAAAGGTTTCTTCAGAATCTCAATTCGAGAGATACAGAGGAAGATGATCCTTTCTGGTCCTGATAACTTGATATCTCAATTCCATTTTGATTCTCAACGTTGTGCTCAATTTAGCAATGGATAGCCATTAGCCACCCATGTATGACCACCCACGTGTACTGAAATAACACAAATAAAATTCAGTAGAAAGACATCTTTGGATATTAGTCTGATATGCTCTAATTTAATTATTGATTTTCCCCAGAGACCTATAGTAATTTTCTATGCTTCTAGATCTAGTACACTATAAACACTTCAGTTGTCTCGTTGCAATGAAGAGCTTGGCATGTATCCGTTGGAATTGCGTCGCTCGTCAACTGCTTGTCAAGCACTTAACGTTTCAATTCACGCCGAAACTTACGATGCGGTCCACAACCAGTTTGCTTTCAAGAATAAGTCTAAAGTTTATCTAGTGTTTTCTTTGTCGCGGTATTGCTGAGAGACTATACATTTCCTAGCTCGGTAGACTTTTTCCTCCATAATGTTTTGATGGCACGATATGAGGTAGCCGGAGATTGCGGCTGCTGATATTATACAACGTCTTTTGGATGTCAAGTAGGGCGATTGTGTTCAACGAATTTATTAGCATTACGTTCTCCATGACGTACTGAATAGCTGGATCTGAAAGCCACGATGATCTTTTGATGTGTTCGTATGATATCTCATGGAAGTGCGTGAGTCCAGCCTTGTTGATAGCCTGCAGGGACGAGGGTGTTCCTGTAGGCTGTACATATAGGGAAGTCCTCTTGATTTCTCGTGGATTAGAGAGCACCATTTTTTCTGGACTATGAACCATTAAAGCTTACCATTTTTTTGAAAACGCAACTCGTACAGTGCGACATATGGTGTGTTAAAATCTTCTTTGAAATCAAAGTCATTTGCATGGCAGTGTATTTTGGTTTTCTTTAAAAAAACATGGTGCGTATCTAGCTGGTTGCATTGATTTAAAAACATCATCAGGTCATCAAGCGAAAATTTCCGCTCATAATTCGCATACTCGCTCATGTATATAACGCAAATAAAGGCAAAGGAATGAAGATTTAATTTTTAACGCAACATTTAAATACTTGCAAAGCTCGAATGTCAGGAATGCGCTGAGCCGCGAAATGTGAGCGGATCAACCGGCATCGCGATGCCTCATTCGACACGCGCTGTGTCGGTGTGTGAATTTTGTTTTCAGACGCTCACGAAGTTTGAATTCGAAGCTGCATTAAAGGAAGATTATCTCAGGGCCTCGAGCTTCACGACTCAATAACGTACAACTGACAGCGGCAGGAATTTCGAAGAATCTCCGAGTGATCGCGATGCGCATTCCGACGTAGATTTGATCTCGCGTTGCGAGACGCCCAGCATTCAAGCGACTATAGTTGTGACTGATCGATTATTTGTACCGTCAAGAGTGCATTTATAGTGAGAACTGATCTATTAATGCAGTTTGTTGGTAGAAGCGATCAGTGATCAGTGTTATGTCAAGAATCATTAAAGAGTTCGTCAAATTCAGTTGACAATTCAATAAAACTTTACCTTAAAACAAGTGTACTTACACTTCAATTCAAAAAAACACGTTATTAGTTTAGCAAACAATCTTTTAGACACGCACCATAAAAATAATACAACACAATAAAAAATAAACAACGCAATAAAAAATTACTCCAAGCCCCGTAATTCTTATCTGTTCATCTACATGCAAATGAGCTAAATTGCTTAGCCATGGCATTAGTTAGAAAACTAGTAGAAAAACAGGAATATATTTCCTACTTAAGAATGTAAAGAAGGGACATGGGGCCTTGTTTTCGAAAACATCCAAGTTAGTCGTTAATGAGTGAAAGAATTATTATACAGATCGGAGTTAAGATCAATAAAAAGAAACTTCTGGCGGAAATAAGTTAGTCAAGTATCTTGCATACCAGCATCACCACACACGTGACTTGCGTGGCTGTGAGTATACATCAGTCAAGTATCTTGCATACCAGCATCACCACACACGTGACTTGCGTGGCATTTACACCACATCGCATAGTGAGCTTTGGACCTCATTACATCTGAAAAATCTTGCATCGAGTTCACGAGTCGCTCAGTTCACTCCGCACACAAATTACTGAGCTGTTTGTGCAATGGCCGAAATTTCCGTTCCTCCATGGCCAAGGCAAAGGGTGCAATTAAGAAAAAATTGAGAGGCAAAGGAATTAAGTGCTTCCAAAATTTATCACCGTTTGTGGACCTCGCAGAAAAAAAAAGAAACCAAAAAAGCAGTGATTTTTAAAAAGAGGACTAAAGTTCTGGCAATGAGCATGATTACAGTTTTGGAAATAGATTACAGTTTGTAAAGTGAACGAAAGTTTGGGAAGTGGATAGCAGTTTGTGACGTGGACGACAGTCGGGAAAGTGGCTCGCAGTTTGTGAAGTGGACGACAGTTTGGGAAGTGGATTGCAATTTGTGAAGTGGGCGACAGTGTGAGAAGAAGACGACAGATTGTGAAGGGGATCGCAGTTTGCAAAATTCCTGATATGTATAATGTCCTACTAATACATTAATTGAGTAAAATTTATTATAGTATCACTAAGTGAGCTACTATTATTAACGGTGAATATTTCCACATCTGGCTCATCAAAACATAGGGCTATACATCACCTCATGTTTCTTTGATAAGGATTTTCACGCGTCAGCTGAGCAGGCTCACATGTCAGCGTGAACCCTTCTTCTGATGTCGTTCAGGAGGAGACTTGGGAATAAAAATCACAACTATTCTCACAAATGAATAAACTATGATGTTCATAGTTTTCTCGAATTTTTTTATGCAATTACGTTTCTAATCCCTTGGAGACAAATGATATGCGATAATTGCACTTTTGATTTGATCATATGAAGACAATTATTATCATTTGAATTTATCACAGACAAGAAAAGTATCATTTGAATTTATTATATGCAGACAATTATCATTTGAATTTATCATATGAAGAGAATTATCATTTGAATTTATTATATGACGACATATATTATTTGAATTTATCATGAAAATGCTTGAAAGTGTCAGATTTCGATCTTTCTCATATCTTCTTCGATCTGATACGTACAGTATGTACGACAGATGTACGATCTTTCGTATGTTTGTTCATTGGTAAACGATCATTCGTTTCAGTGACTTGTACCTCCTCTTTGAACAACGATCGTTCCTGGAAATACGATTTGAAAGAATTTTTTTTAATTTATTCACAATAAAATGTAAAACAATTTTTGGCATTATCCGCAGAATGTTTCATAGCTTGTGTTTGAATTTTACCCTGAATTATTTCATATTATACACTGTCAGGGAACGTCGATTCGAAATATTATTTAGGGGTGAAATGCAAAACAAATTCAAGTAGGCAGGTCGCATTTATGAACTACGATAAACGTTACAGGCTAAAGGTAGAATTAGTAGAAGAAAGTATAATGGATAATGGTATAAAGTGAATATACAAGTGAACTCGTGGGACAAGGTTCGGTCCTAAGGAGCTGACCTGCTCACGGCACAAGCCTAAATTAATGTCGATGCGATTATATCAATTTATCTTTACCTAGATCTATTATCCAAGTAGAATTCCAAATATCTATAGTTATATCCAAACAAAACACAAGGATCCAATTATTGCATTATGCCTATAAGCTCACCTGCTCAGTACGGGAGAATAGGGTCGACAATTTTATTCAGGAGGCCCAGCACTGAGCAAAGTGACACGGAATTGAAGAAAAATTCTATCACAGAAATGTGTACGGACCCCTTGCATTAACTCATGTTTATTATTTATTTGGGCGTGATAAGGATATTTCAAATTAGATGTCAAAAATTGTTATTGATCTGCACTAATTTTTTTACAATCACAAAATAGTTAAGTTTTTTATTTATATACAAATATTTTCCGCTATATTCCGCGCTTAAAAAACGATAAATGTATTTTTTCCGAACGTGCATTAATACAATAGAAAACGAGAAAAATATATAGATACATTGATTGTTGTGAATCACGGTTAATTCCTGCTACAAAATTCATAAGATTTCTATAACTGAAATAATCGTTTGTGTCGTGCAGTTGGAGGCAGCATAGATGTTTACGCTGCTCAGTAAGGAGCCGATGACACTTACAAATATGGAAGTATATGATCCTCATTCCCCACTACTCATTCACCTACGACACCTTCTCGTTTCTTAACTTATATTCATTTCGAAACGGAGCGAAGCACTTAGATTTCTCGCATTCCTAACAAAACTAACGACTAACTAATGAAGTGACTCACTTCTCTAGAGAAATCCCGATGCATGACCGTCGGTGGCAGAAAAGGCTTCAAAGCATTGCCAAAAACTTTTTAAGCCTCAAAGCCCCGACGAGTAGGGTGGCGTACCGGTGAGCGTTGAAGGTCGTGACGTGAGTCCGACTGGAGCCGCCGGTAATGCAGATCTTGGTGGTAGGAGTAATCCTCAGAGCGTTTGCAGATGGTCACCTCACAGCGTTCACAGATGAACATCTGATCATCTCCTCATAAATTAAGCCGCTTAGCCGTGGTAATATGAGTATTCTAACTCAAGAGGATATCGGGGCAAAGTGTGCACACTAGGAATAAAGGAATAATTGAACGTTGAAGCGTGAAACTAAGTAAACGCTCTTGTTACAAATTTAGCAATGGTCTACATAACTTGGCTGAACAAAACATGAACATGTGTGCAAACTTGAGTAATAGCGAAATAATCGAAATGTGGACGCTGGGACTTGAAGCCCGTATGTAGCCAACCGTGTAGCTGCAGAACTTGAAAAAAAAAACTCATGGTCTTCAAGATAGGGGTTAGGCAAAGGCCGCGGACTCTCTGAATTATTGGAAGAGTGTAGGCGAAAAATTTCAGTGATATTGAGGCACAATTGTGTATGCTGTATGATAAAGCATGGTTGTGACTGCAGCGCTTCCGTGCTGGTAAATACCATTATGGTTTTCGGTCAAATCAAAGCTTTGTCTTATATTGCTTCATCCTGGAGACTTGAATGCCCACCACGTCACATGCCACCACTTTACAGACGACCCGAGAGCCGCGGCGAGAGGAGTGGTCGTTGACAACATCATCTGCGCTTCACCCTTCAGGATCCTCAACATGTACTCACCTTAAAACCCACCGCAAGTGTTTAGATTTCACCTTCCTCTGTCAGGCTACTTTGTGCCAATTAATTCTTGTTCATTTCCACTCTTTTCTAGTGGCACCGCTTTACTTGCTCTGCTGACCTACTCCTCACAAATGCTCACGCCATCATCAACCAACACCAACGTCTCATCTTGACATCGCTCCTTCGTTTCCCATCTTGATATCGCTCCCATCGCTTCTGTTCAGCCCACCCGTTCCTACGTTAACGTTCATACAGCAAACTGGCCTTTTTATCTTAAGATTCGATGGAAGAAATTCCACTCTCACCGCAAGCAAGGCGAGGTAATCCTGACAAGGATGCTCGCCGAGGCCGCAGAAGCACCAGGTCCCCGCTGGCTTCCGGAGGGTCTTCGCTCCCTCTATTGATCCCGTCACCAGGGAAGCTCAGAGTGCAAGACTCGCAACATATAAGACTGCCCATATTAAATCTCTACATTTTAACTTCCTCTCAAGCCCGCGCCAGTGAAGCCACCTGGCAACGCGCGACGGAAGCACCAACCCATCCTCAACACTGGCGCCTTCTCCGTGCTCTAGCTAGCAAGCACTCCAAACCGGGTCCTTTCCTTGACCGCCCTCCTTGATCCCGCTGTTTTAGTTCTACAATCCCTCACTCCCACTTGTCCTCATCTCCCTATAGGAAGAGACACATGAATTTGGTCTTGCTCTCCCGCTTCATTCATCTCGCGGCCCCCGTATTGCTAGACAACTGCCTGTCGGGTGTCTCTATGGGAAGGCCAGGCAGGCTCTTCGTAAGGAAATCGCCTCCCAAACTGAGTAGACTGCTGAGAGAAATAAGGTCCTAGCCCCCCTCATCCCTCTACCTCCTTCAATAGTCTGCACCAGAAGAAGCCATGCTCCGTCGTACGACTCGTACCCATCGCTTTGTGCTAGGTCTGATACGGTCAGGCTATTGTAGCCCATCTATTTATGGAATATAATAGAAGTGTCGGCACTGAAGAAATAGGCCCATGGCCTGTTGCCAATTCTTGTACTTTTCGTGACTTGATTCACAAGAGATATGACCTTTTGAACCCGATCTCTCTATAACTGACGATTGTTTGAGATAGCTGCTGGACTTTTTGCCAGGGGGACCTCCAGTCCCACATCTTCACATTGGCGTGCTCACGGTGCTCATCAAGTTCGGCTAGAGGTGAATGTGTGGATCCCCTCCACACCAAGGAGCACCTCGTCTCCAGACCGTTTTTTTGCAACGGACCTCCATGTCTCTCCACAGTCCGCGCAATGTTGCAGCCTTCCTGGCCTCCTTTCCACGATTTGCCTACCNGTCTAGTAGCTACTTCAAACTATCGTCAGTCATGAAAAGATCCGGTCAAATGACACGAGTTTAGATCTATGAACAAGGCACGAAAAGGAAAAGAATCGGCGACAGGCCACATTAGGCCTACACTTCAGCGCCGACATCACAATGTTATGTTATGTTATGTTATAACTGACGATTGTTTGAGATAGCTGCTGGACTTATTGCCAGGGGGACCTTCATTCCCACATCTGCACATTGACGCGCTTGTCAAGTTCGGCTAGCGGTGAATGTGTGGATTCCCTCCACACCAATGAGCACCTCGTCTCCTGACCGTTTTTTTTTTTTTTTTTTTTTTGCATCGGATCTCCATGTCTCTCCACAGTCCGCGCTATGTTGCAGCCTTCCTGGCCTCTCTTCTACGATTTGCCTACCTCCTGATTATATGAATAAAATAGCTGACAACGGAATTGACTCAAAAAATATATTTAATATAAAATATGCGATTAAGTGGAACAAATAAGAGGTCTTAAATAACCAACAGTAAAATGAAGTAGACTGAAAAAATGGCCAGAAAATTGTCGGAGTGGTGGTACAGGTATATTGGTATCTTAGTTATGTGTTTTGACAAAATTATTGCGTTGCGAAAATTTAAAAAACTTATTTTTTACAAGCAATTTTTATAATTGTAGTCGCAGATAAGGTAGAAAAGTTTCAGAACGAAAACGAAAATTTGCTAAACGCGTTTAAAACCTGTTACAGTGGAGTGGCTGGGTTCAGTAGAGTCTACTTCTAAATATTCCTCACTCGTGGACTCGTGGTTCCTGGTTTGCTGGCAGTTGGGGCGGACGTCGGGAGCAGTATCGTATATGCTTGCCGTAGTAAGTTGTGACTTGTGACGGCGTACCTATAGCCTATTGCATGACGTAGGGATCAAACAAAGAAACCACTATGCAGAAAGCTATTATTGAAATTACTTATTCTGAATAAAATATATAACTACTCAAGATTGAGTTTTAATTGAACAAAAATGCTCATGTAGCCGGCTAGCTGTAGCCGCTAGCAGCTTCAGGTGCTTGGACAAAAGATCAAATCATCAAAACGTTCAGGATGCTTCGTTCTGCTGTTGTAGTGTTGTATTTTTCAGTCAGTGAGTTGCTAGGTGATGCCGCGATGGTGATGTTTAGAATTTAGATCAATACACATGCAGAGTGCATACTCACTCACTCCGAGTGTGGAATTCTATTAATAGTGGTCCAAAATAAATCCTTCAAGATTGGATTGATACAGTGATTACAGTCTGCTGTGAGTCTGCTGAGAGTAGCTAGCCTACCTTAGGTTCACAGAACCGTTCACTAGTTCCAAAATGTCAGTTACACTACAATACTACATTACAATTACATCCTATTTGCAATATTGTATTTTGTATGAGTATGATAGCCTGATAGTGATAGGGCTGGCAGAACCACAAGTTTCCTAAAAATGTGGGTGAAATCTGCAAAAAACTTGCTTCAGGGGTAATTTTTTTTAAATTGCAGCTGAAAATAGGTTGATTTTCTTATTTTTTTACTGAGGCAATACGTATCAGTTAAATTTGAAGCGCTGACGCAATACGACTCACCACATGTCGAATATTGCCACACAAAGTGACGGAATATAGGGATTTGGTAGGTTTCCATTCTAAAGGCTTTTTAATAAATATGGCAACATTTTGTGACGTTTCATCGTTGCTGACGCGTAGTGAAGTGTTTTGAGAGTCATGTGAAGGCAACTGAACTTACGTAATGCATACGTTTTTTTTATAGTTTTTCATTTCTCGATGCGTCCTTAATGTATCGGAATATACCGCGTTTACCCTAGGTACTGACACAGTGTGGCACCACATGCAACTTTGCAAGGGTATATAGGTAGGTATAATGTCAAGATTATAGATCCAATACCATTTATACCAATATAATATGAATTGATATGTGAATTGTGAACTCTTGTTCATATATTGATATGTGAATGTATTATTTATATCAATATATTGTATTATATATTGATATGTGAACTTGTGAACTGTTGTTATATATTTATTACACTCCTAAATCATACTGCAAAGGCCGAGACTTTAAACTGTGCCTCACTGTGCCTCAAGTTTTTTTTACAACACTTCTCTTTAACTTCACTTCTTGTTGTTTGTTTCTTTGTTTGTTTGTCTGCTATATTAGCTACAAATCCTATTACCGGTATCTATGTTTAACATACTTTTCCCTCTCCTATCAATCTGAAATTTTGCACAATTGCATACAGTTGGAGTCTTATAGACAAAGCATGAATCAATTTACAGAATGAATAATTTTGAAAATCAGAAAAAAATATGTTTGCATTATTGAAAAAAAATATTTTGTATGCTACAAATGTAATCAATTAGGTAATCATTGATATTTAACACACTTCTACATGTCCAATCAATCTAAAATTTTGCACACTTGCATAAAGTTGGAAACAATAAATGAATGAATTGACAAAATGAATACCGTCAACCGGGACTACTCGGGACAAGCGGGGCTACTCGGGACAGGCCTCCGACACGTTGTAAAACAGTTGTAGTAGCGAAACTAATTGGAATATTGCAAAACTAAAAATAGTGGCGTAAACGTCAACATTTTTCCTATCTATGTAGTATAAAGGAAGTCGAAAAATACTACATTTACTTGCTTTGAAAAATTCCTGAAAAAATGGTGAAAAACTATATTTTGTAAAGTTACAACTGCTAAGGTATGTAGCAAAAAAAATATTCGGCATATTAAAAAATTTTACTTACATAAAAGTTGCACCCACGTGTTGGCTTGAAAACGTAATTGACAGAATTTGCCTATCTCATTCCAAAAAGAAATGGCAGCCATTTCCGCACGGCGGGGCTACTCGGGACACCCCCCCAGGGCTATTCGGGAGACCCCCAAAAACGCATTTACGGTAGAACCTCAGTTAGCAAAGGCTCCAGTTAAAAACAAATTGATTAAAAACAAAGAATATTGATTACATTTACCTTGCTGAGCGAAAAAAAGTTCACTTATCCTCACACAAATTACAAGCCATCCTGTATGCTTACAGATACAGAAAAAAATGCTATAAGGCTGCTCATATGAAGCTTGCAGTGAACAAGGTTGTTGTAAATGCTCAATGGCATGTTCATGGATATGGTAATATCCAATCAATAATACAGTAATATATCATCAATAATACAGTAATATCCCATCAATAATAGGGTACCATCAACTGGGGGATTCTGCTGGGTTCATAATGATGGCCAAAGCCAGGTCATAAATGGTCATAAACAATGGCCAAAGTCACTCTGGCGTTTATGACCTGGTTTACAACCCTGGCGTTTATGACCCCGGCGTTTACGACCCCGCGTTTATGACCCTAGCATGAATCAAAAACAAGGCCCAAGTCACCCCAGTTGATGGTAATTAATGTTTATGGAAATATCATATCAATAAAGGAAAAACAAGTAAAAATCACAGAAAATGTCATTTATTCTACCTCTACATTGTCTACAATGAAAGAGGAGGACTTCAGAGTACTGTTAGTAATGGATGAGTACCCTCTGCATGCTTCAAATGTTTTGAAATGAAGTTTTATTCCCATTGTCCCGAGTAGCCCAGGACCCACAGGGCTACTCCAGACAATCTTTATTTTGCATCTGGCACCTTAGGAATAGCATATGGAATTTTTTTTACAATGCCATTCGATAGCCCTGGCAAAGAGCTATAAAATGAGCTTAAATTTGTTTATGAAATGTTTCACCATAAGAAGTTATTAACAGTTATTAACAAAAAAACAATCAAATCTGTCCTGAGTAGCCCTGGTTGACGGTAATTTAAAAAATATAATTTTTAGGTATACCGTCTACCGGGGCTACTCGGGACGGTTTTGAGCGTTTTATGTTAATAACTTCTTACCATGAAACATTTCATAAACAAGTTTAGGCTCATTTTATAGCTCTTTGCAAGGGCTATCAAATGGCATCTTCAAAAAAATTCCATATGCTATTCGTAAGGTGCCAGAAGCAAAAAAAAAAGTGTCCCTAGTAGCCCTGTCGAACGTGGCTACTCAGGACACTTGGAATAAAACTTCATTTTAAAATATTTGAAGCATGCAGAGTGTACTAGTCCATTACTAACAGTACTCTGAAGTCCTCTTCTTTCATTGTAGATGATGTAGAGGTAGAATAAATGACATTTTCTGTGATTTTTACTTGTTTTTTGTTTATTGATATGATATTACCATAAACATTAATTACCATCAACTGGGGTGACTTCAGCTGTGTTTTTGATTTTGTTTTGCAAACAAAAATGGGGTCGTAAACGCCGGGGTCATAAACGCCAGAGTGACTTTGGCCATCCTTTATGACCCCGCTTTTGTTTGCAAAACAAAATAAAAAACACAGCTGAAGTCACCCCAGTTGAAGGTACCATATTATTGATGTGATATTACTGTATTATTGATGTGATATTACAGTATCCATGAACATGCCATTGAGCATTTACAACAGCCTTGTCCACTGCAAGCTTCATATCAGCAGCCTTATACAGCATTTTTTCTGTATCTGTAAGCTTACAGGACAGCTTGTAATTTCACACCATTTTAATTGGGTTAAGTGAATTTACTATAAAAAAATAACTCAGTACCCACTGCAGTGAGTGACAGAGAGCGCATTTTCTCGTCGCGACGAAAACTTGAGGTCATGGATGGATGGACAGCCGGACGGACAGAAAGACAGACGGACATGGCGAGCACAATGGTGAATTTTTTCCATAAATGAGAAAATGCACTAAAAAGATACTAGTGAAAAACATACTTGAAACAGAAAGGAATGTTTTAGTGACAACATCATATGTTTTGGAGAAATAAATCATAGTTCAGGTCAATTACTTTTCGTTCTATGATGCCTGGTGCACAATTCTAAATATGACATTCTATGCACAATTTTGTGATGACCGATGATGCACTAATTTTTCAATAAGTGAACGAAAATGACCGCCTTTTTTTTTTGGAATGAGATAGGCAAAATCTGTCAATTACGTTTTCAAGCCAACACCTGGGTGCAACTTTTATGTAAGTAAAATTTTTTAATACCGTGAATATTTTTTTTACTACAGACCTTAGCAGAAGTAACTTTTCAAAATATCATTTTTTACCATTTTTTTCAGGAATTTTTCAAAGCTAGTGAATGTAGTATTTTTGAACTTTCTTTTTACTACATAGATAGGAAAAATGTTGATGTTTAGGCCACTATATTTAGTTTTGCAATATCCCAATTAGTTTTGCTATTAAAACAGTTTTACGCCGTGTCAGAGGACTGTCCCGAGTTACCCTGCCAGTCCCGAGTAGCCCCGGTTGACGGTATCACAAAATAGGCATTTATAAGTACTTTTTATTTAAGATTTGAAAATAAAATAAAAAATTCATTGTACAAGTGACGCAGATAGGGTCTCATTTATGATTAGCTTCTGCTCAATTTCTCAGAATGATTGGCAATGACGTATATGATCAACCTGAATATCAGACAGAATACCTATTCATGAAATTTTGGGTAAGAAAGATAAATTCATGGACAATCTCTGAAAACTGGACCATTTTTCTCAATTTTTTTTAATTGACCCAAATACACTCAAATCTTATCAAACCTAATAGAAAAGTCTGGTAATAATAAAAAATCCAAATTGATGGTATGTACCTACTATTTTCAAACATAATATGTCCAGATGATTTTTTGCTGGTGGGTTTTTTTCTCCAAAACATTTGGTTTTTTTTAAGAACATAGTTTTTTCTATTTTACATAATATAGGTTCCTAGTTAAAAATAACAAGCAATTTAAGCTTTGCAATTTTTAAGCATGTGCAATAGATGCCTCATTGCCTCATGATTTGGGACAAATCAAGCTTTTTTCCAGTCTTCAAGAAATTTTTTCAACTATCCAGAACTTTGTTTTCTGTAATTGGTTATCTGAAATTTTCTTTGACTCACATCAGGTGCCTGCTTCCCCATACAAGCACCTGCAATTCACCACATTATCTGTAGTTTTACTTACCACAATGAAGTATTAACCTGATGCTAGTGGTGCTATCTTATGGTCTGAGTAATGCACAAAGGTGAAATGAGCACACCTGATTACACTTAGTTTAATTATTGGCAAACAGTACTCAGAACAAATCAGGCTGCCTGGAATTGCAATACAGTAACCAAACGATAGTTTGTGCCAGAGCTGCTCCACCTAGATGGTGCCATAATAGCAGAGAGGTGGAGTTAGATTGATCTACTCTACTAAGTTTGAGCTGATAAAGCTTTACCCATAGAAATGCATCATGTACAACATTACCATGAGAAGCAAAGAGAGAGAGAGAGAGTGAGAAAGAGAGAACTTCTCTTTTTATTTTCTCTTTATAACTGCTTAGCCATGAAGCCTTGGTTTTTGTTATAAAGCTTATCTGAATGCTATTAGATTGCAATTGAATAATAACCATGAATAATTCAAATAGTAGAAAGCTGTAGAAAATAACAGAATCAGTAGGATCTGTACGTAGTAAATGCCATAAATATCAAATGATTAGTTGTTATTCTTTTTTTTTCTTTTGGTGTTAGGGGTGATGTAATCACCATGCATTATTTTTGCACATGTTGATTCAAATAAAATATAAATAACAAGCTTCCAAAATGTAATGTTTCTAATAATTTCCATATTGATGGAAACTGCAGATAGAGCAACCTAGTTATTTGTATACCTAGCAATAACAGATAATATTAGTGTGGTTCTACTATTGCATTATAATGTAGTCCATTGGATATTTAAACTTCAATGTTACTAATATATTATTGTTTTCATTTCCTTTTCATTTCAGGGATTTAAGTATAAAATTTAGTGAAGCATTTATTTTTAAACTAGTTCTTGAAGTCTGCCATCAGCACTCATGAGTGACATGGAAATAAAACGGCGAAGGAGCCCTAGAACAAATAAAGAAGCTCCTCCTTTATCTGTTTCAGTAAGTGGATATTTTTAAAATTAACCCTCAAAGTCAGATGTCATTTCAACAGGTTTCAAGATCTCATTTCAAATCTAAACCTGTCAGTGCGCCAAAAAAAAAAATCTCAGAATAGTTGCTTGCACTATCAATTGTTTTATGCTGACGTTAATATGAACCAATGCTGCTGATTTTTACCTGTTCAGCAAGTAAAAAGCTCCTGATAATAATTAAAAAATTTGCAGAAAATATGTCTGTTATTTATTTCAAAGGTCAAGTATGTTTGAAAGTGTGCATATGTTAATGACTGTAATGACTCAACAAAGAAAACCATATAATTTGTGAAATTAAGTTAACCATCTGATCATTTATAAATTTTGTTCCTTTTTTTATGATGTAGTAGTTAAGTTATACATTAATGTAATATTTCCCTTATGAAAGGCCTAATGTACTGAAACTTGGGTAGTGTAGTCTATTATTTGAAACTAATCTTCCTTTTCTAGACAGCAAGTACTGACAGTTATGGGAAAAGGACTCCTGGAAAAAAGCGCAGCATTTCGTCTCCTCCTTCCAGGACAAAATATGCAAACTGTGAGAGTGAGTCACAGTCAAGCAATGATGATGAAGGTAAATGTAAATATGTTGGTTATGTCAGTAGATACGTATATTAAAAAAATTTTTAATGCATATTTTTTTAATCTTTCAAACTACATGTGATATTGTCAACAGATTTCATCAATAATTCCTCAATTTTTATATTTCCTATTATTACATTTTTTATATTTTAGAAGGACGCAGTAATCTTTCATCCAACTTGGAATCCACATCAGCTGAAAATGAGGTTCTGCTGATACACACGGAGGAGACTTTTCTTTATGCCAAAAAGCCTAAAGAGCAGCAGTACTCCCCAGTTGAACCCAAGAAACCAGTCCGCAAGATTAAACCTAAGGAAATTTCTGATCTATCTTTAACACCCAAGGTGTCAACAATGATTGGGCTTGTTGGCATTCTCATTGCAATCCCTCTGTTATTGCTTTTTGCTCATTTATTCTCCAATGGCAAAATGAACCACCCTTCTGATTTGAAAACTCTTGGGGACATTGAAGATGATATTATTCGCGACTTGGAAAAACTGCGTTCTGAAACAAAGCAAGAGATGAAATTTTGGTGAGTTGAGTGGATGCAAGGCAGAAAAGTAAGTGTACAGATATTGAGCACAATTCTGTTTAGTTGCTAAATGAAGTTTCATTTCTGTGAAGGGCATTTTGAACTGCATGATGCAGCACCTAAGTTATATTTTATTTCATAAACATGGAATGTAGTAATCAATGGTCCATTCTCCTGTTTTACAAGCTCATGGTCTAAATCAGGTACCGTATAAACTTGAATTGCAGATGTAATTTCTGTCTAATATTACAGGCCTGAGTATATACTGAGTAGGTATATATGAATAAAACTTCCAGAATGATGAAGTTGATAATATTGTTTTCATGAATTCTAAAGAACACCAGTCTGTTTAACCTTCTTATAGGCATAGAACATATTTAAAAAACTATACAGAAATTTACAAATTTTTTCATTTTTCATAGCCATCAGGTTTGCTAGCCTATGCGACAGGTGTCTATGGATGCTTGTATTTTTTTTATAAATGTATGATTTCACTTATGTCTGATGTATGACCTGTCTCCAAAAATTATTTGTGAATACATTGTTAGAACTGATTAGAATGCAAACTTCTGTTCACAATTGGAATTGTTAATATTTTGTCTACAAGATTCTGACTGAAAGAATTTAAGTATAACTTCCAGTTATTAAACTTTAAACTGGAGTACTTTCAAAACTGGAGCAAAACTTTCAGAAAGTTTTGCTTCAACTACTCTAAAAAAGTATCAGAACAAATTTATGCCTCTTTTTTTTTAATTTTTTTCTCCCATTATGGCCTCTTTCTACTGAGTGGGTTACAAAATCTTTGGAAATACAAGGTTACACAATCACTTCTGGTTACATAATCATTGATTTTTAACAAGTTAGTTTATTGCCTATTATGACATTTAAACATCACTGAAGTGGTGTTAATTCTAACCAATGCAACATTTATTACTGATTAAAGTATTTAAATATACATTCAGAGTAATTTTCGAAAATTAGATGAGAAATTCATTGTACATCTGTAAGATTGGAGATACTGGATTCTTTGGAAGTGTTGTCTTTGAAAAGTAATTTTTAAATGTATATTATTTTAATTCTTTTCTCCCATTATGGCCTCTTTCTACTGAGTGGGTTACAAAATCTTGGAAATACAAGGTTACACAATCGCTGTGGGTTACATAATCATTGATTTATTAACCAGTAAGTTTATTGCCTATTGTGACATTTGAACATCACTGAAGTGGTGTTATTTCTAACCAAGGCAACATTTATTACCGATTAAAGTATTTAAATGTACATTCAGAGTCAGAATTTTATCTCTCATTCAGGCGCGAGATGTACGCTGGTTTGTCCACCCTCACGGAGCAAGCTCCTCGCCAGCCTGTGGTGGTGCTGATGGCCGTACCTCTTGACGGCTCTAGGACGGCCGTCTGCATCGCCCATCATCTAGCAGACATCGTTAATAAAGCCTTTGAAGGTGATTTGCTATGTACTACATTAACCTCAAGGACACAGTCTAGCTTTGATTCAGTAATTGACGTGCTTGATAATTAATCATTTAATGAGAATTCTCATTGCAAGTTGTGAGCCTGCTTAAAAATGAAAAAATGCACAATTTGAAGGATGGATATGATGAGCAGGATTGATTTTTTTGATTGTTTAATATTAGAAGATAAGTCTTTCATTAATGTAATGTATTAAGACCAATTTTACATTATGTATGTTAATTTTGCTTCTCTTTAGTATGAAAGGTAAGAAATCTTGGTATATATATGTAGAGTCATCTGTACTAGCCTGACTTACCTGCGTGTCTGATTGCCTTTTAATTCTGTAGATGATGCTGTGGTAAAACATGATACTCAGAGTCACCTGCACATGCCATGGGACGAACACAAATATGTGCTGGACAACCGCCTTCAAAACCTCTCTCGCTCTCACTCCGCCCTCATCTACAACCTCGAGAAGATGCCCCCCAAGACGGCAACTCTACTCCATGGTTACTTTGACAATGATAACGCGCCTCACAAAAGGGTTGGAACAAAATTAAAAACTTAAACAACTAATTTAAATTAAAATGTGAATTATTTAATAAACATATTTTGAATGATTTCTACAAATAAGTATGGTTTTTTTCTAGTTTAATATCATCTTTAGACTTTGACTGAGACCCAACTAATCATATTGATTATTTCTGTCTTAATCTGGATGCCTGTGCTTCTTTGAAATATTTTGAAGATATACCCGTAGGCATTGAACTTCCTATAATTGCCGTCAGTTTTCTTTGCACTTGGAGCTGAATTTTTTTTACTGGACTGATGCTTGGGTATAATGAAATTTTGGCCACTTTTTGAGTTGCAAGACACGAAACACTGGAAACTTTTATCCGCATTTCTTGCCCACAGCCACTTATTTCAGGCCCTGATGCTGCTGGAGTTGCACTACTTGTCAGTGGCCGAGTCTGATATATAAACTCACAAATATTTGTTTCAGGCCCTGATGCTGGTGCTGCCGGAGCTAGAGCTGCATTATTATGCGTCAATGGCCTAGTCACATCTCTGGACTCACAACCATTTTTTCAGCCCCTGATGCTGGTGCTGCTGGAGCTTGAGCTGCATTACGCATCAGTGGCCGAGTCACATCTCTGGAGTAACGACCATTTGTTTCAGGCCCTGATGCTGGTGCTGCTGGAGCTTGAGCTGCATTACGCATCAGTGGCCGAGTCACATCTCTGGAGTAACAACTATTTTTTTCAGGCCCTGATGCTGGTGCTGCTGGAGCTAGAGCTGCATTACGCATCAGTGGCAGAGTCGCATCTGGATTTGACGGTCGAGCGACGACTACATGAGTTGTGGCGCCAGGACTTGGAGCCTGACAGCATTCCTGGCCTCATCTCGCGCGTCGCAGTCCAGCCTGTCCTTGTCAAGCCCGAGTCAAAGCTGGTCTTGGACCGATTATGTCCGCTTTGAAGTGCATTCCTCCCAAGGAAGAGGGAAAACGTCTTTGTGAAAACTCGCCACTATATTGGCTGGAAAATTGAAGAGGTGTTGTTCCTTTGGAGATGAAATTTTTCAGAAAAGGTTCTGAAAAAAGTTGAGATCAGGCAAGAACTGTTGTGGGCTAAAGGAATCCTTTGCCAGCTAGAAAAGTAAAAATTTGTTCGAATTATAATGTAGACGAGATCATTTAGATTTATTTATTCTTACGTCCTTTTTTTCTAGTAATAACGCATCTAGTCAGGGAAATTCACGTGTGGTCCACCGAAGCCCATTTAACAGTATTATTCATTGAACTACGAAGCATGATCCCTTTGCACATCCAGTAGTTTATATTGTAATTTTTTTTAACCTAAAAACACGGGCGCGTAGATACTCAATGCAATCGCATTTTCAATTATTTGCAATGGTCTTCGAACTTGTAATCAATCGAATTCTCCTGGTTTGTCATTAGACCCTAAGTCGTTGCAATGAATCATTAGTACCTACCGACCATGCTGTCTTTGCCTGTGTTAATCTACTATCTTTCATCACTCGAGACCTCGTCATAGCAAATGAATGTTAACATTTTTAAGGCTGAACTCTCGTGCTTTAAGCGGGCTGCGGCGTCAAACTGACTGCCGAGTCGAATTTCAGTGTTGGAATTACGTTGTGTCTCGTTGCCAGGCCGTTATATACAACCGTAATGAGATATGTTCAAAAGAGGTTGATTAAAAGCTAAATTGAGTGCTCGCAGCTCGACGTATTTACGTGCATATGCATGTTTGCCTTCAATAATCATGTCTCACGGAACCATATCTCGTTGTGTAATGCATGCCTTATGTCACTTATCGATGGCTGAAAGGTTTTTTAGAGCTGACGACGTAATGATGCTCAATTAGGATACAATGATGTGCTTTCTCATTAATTTATTACTGTGTTATCCCTTCTCGGACTCTGCAGGTACAACTGCACCGACCGTCAGTGTGATTATAACGTTGTCTGACAAGGGGCATAGTTCAATATCTGACAAGTGTGATTAAAATCTATATCTAGCACGCCAGTCACAAATCTGTTGATAGTGCCATGAAACGTTCTGTATTCAGGCCTGTTTAGCTCTTTCAATTTTGCCCAATTAAGCTTCTATTTGACTATGGCTTAAAGACTGTGGCTTTAATGCTAGCTGGTCTTATGTTCTCGTTTACTATCATGTTGTAAACTTGCATCTCTTGAAACGTCTGCAACATCTTGTCACGCGGCCTCGATACGTTACCTTTGTTTTGAGAATTTTTATTTTTTGTATATATGTAATGTATTTTGACCGTAGTGTGCGAAGCTTCTTGTGTTCTAACAATTATTTTATTTATTTATGGTGACCTTGAAAACGGTATCGAACATAATTAAGCCTAATTTCACTGAATTTGTCAGTGAAAACATCATGATGCTTCGACTTAAACTTATGCCTCAGCTGGTACAGCTTTGGCTCGGTTCGTAAAGGAACTTATTAAGTCAGAAGTCTGTCTGTTCCTTGGTTTGTGTGCGTTCTGATCTTGTAATACTCATGGGTTGTCAAATGTTTCTGTATCAATCTGCGCTAACTGCAAGCTGTGCCTTCATTAGGATAATTTCTCTTTTATTTCTGTTGTATTTTCATGCGAGTTGAAGGTTTGTTGACAACGGCGACGTGTTTTCAATCTTGGCTGTTTTCGGAAACGCTATTCATTAGGCACCGTATGATGAGTGCCAGCATATAATTGTGTTCACCATTGACGATGTCTATCTTGACTTATCTGGATATAGTGCACGATAATTTGACGATTTATTTTCAGTTTGTAAATATTTCTTTCATTATACCATTTATTTTCCTAGTTTGAAGCCAATTTCATCAAAAGTAATTTAGAAAGAGGTTGATGACTTGGGTTGCAGACGATACATCACAAATATTAGATCAAATAAATTACTAAATTTCATCGTAGTGTGTGTAGTCTTTGATTCTATTAATGTGTGCGATTTTAACAAGCGTTGGTGTTTGTTGTTGAGTCAGCTTGGTATAATATAATTATCACTTGTGTTGAGTGGGGGCAAAAATAGATCCACGGGACTACATTTCTACATTAACTTCAAAAACTATTTTCATTGTTGACTTACTTGCTTGGAGTTTTGTGTTTCGGTTAAATCAAGTTGTCATTGAGGCAATTAGCAGGTGATAACTAATAGGGAATCCATATCCATAATGTGTTACCTATGAGGCAAGTTAATTAATATTATGTACCTCTTAAGAGTTATGTTACATGCAATAAAGTTTTTACATTATTGGACGATGATTGCACGTTTGCTGCTTTACATCAAGTTTGACGGTTTCAATGTATGTAAACAAAAAATTATATATTATAAAAAATTTTCCAAGTTTTAATTTTTGTGAAAAATCTTTCAGCTTATGATCATAGCTCAGTACAAGTAGTTAGAACCCAGCTTTCCACAATGGAACCCACCACGACCTCTCCAACCGTCGAAATGGCCGACCCGCTGCCCTCGACTCTCGCGAGCAGGAGGAGTCAGCGGATAGATGAACAACAAGAATCGACTACAGAACCATATAAACCTGAACGAAACCAAGAATATCACGATAGCGCGAAATCAGGAGCGAGGACCAGACGAACGAGTACTCGCCCACCCCGGAAACCCAGTACCGTACCTTGGAAAATACGAAAGAGCCCTCTGGACAAACGCCCAAACAACCGATAAAGTTCTTCACGATATCAGTCAATGACGGCCGCCACCTCTCCGGTATCGACGTTATAAGAGCCAAGAGAGAAATACAAAGAACACTAAAAAGCAAGCTAACTAAGATCACCGAGACCAGGAACGGAGCGCTCTTTGTTGAGGTAGCAAACTACCAACAGAGCCAAACCATAACTACCATAAAGACTATAGCCAATGTACCAGTTACAGCTGCCCCCAACGAGAAACTCAATGAGACTCGCGGCACGATCTGGTTCCCTAACCGCCCGAACTATACAGACAAAGATTTACTAGCAGAATTGAGTCAGTACGGAGTCAAGGCTGTGTATCGTACGAGGAGAAGGGAGCAAGGTGTACTGGTGCCCACCCCTGTCTATATACTGACCTATGGCTGCCAGCTCCCGTCGCATGTTGCAGTTGGCTGGACGCGCTGTCAGGTACGACTTGTCGACTTTACATCCCGAGGCCTCGCCTATGCTTCAGATGTCAGGGCTATGGCCACGGAGTGCCGGCATGTCGCCGGCCCGCTGCCAGTTGCGCCAATTGCGCTCATAGCCAACATGAACTGCCTGCACCAACCCAGTCAAATGTACCATTTGCGGAAAACCGTATGCTGCCAGCTCCAGCACATGTTCCATTTATAAAAATGGAAGAAGAAATAATAGCCACCCAAACAAAAGACGCATGAGCTACGGGGAAGCCAGGCGAATGGTAAGGAGCCGATACATCAACACACGGATGACCTTTGCCGAAACAACCCACAAACCATAACCCCAAGTACCGAATTGCCAAAGCGAAATGAGCCTCCAAGACCAACGGTGCGTGCGGTGGATAAATACGATGGAACTACCCAGACATGCACGGCAGAGACTGAGAACCCTAGTCGAAAACCCGTAGCTATTACCACAGAGCACCTGAAAAAACCCAAGCACGAATTTCACACTCAACTAAATCTCCACTGAAAAAACCTCTTGCAAGCAACGCGACGAGTAAACGAATACAAAGCAGCCCCTTCCCCTCGCCCGAAACATCAAAAGCAAAAATACCGAAACCACAGCCCCAAAGCCAGCGCCACCAAAGCGGAGCCTATACAGCCGAAGATGAACCTAGTAGAGAGAAGGTGAAGAAAGTGCCAAACACTGACGTGGCTCACAGGCTGCGCTTGCTGGAACGAGTCACCCACGTACCTGAACTCAGCAGTGACATCCTGAATAAATACCCCCTGCCAACGTGCTACTACCCCTCCTCTCTCCATGGTGGAGATGCGCGCGTGAAGGCGAGAAGGATAAGGAAAAGAGATACCCTGAGCGCACCACGGCCCCCACATCCCTGTCAACGAAGCCTAAAGCCCCTCCACCCGGCGAGGATGTCCGGAGAGTATCCAATCAGTAATCATGCTCCTTACGATCATGCAGTGGAACTGCCGGGGTTACTGACGTAACTACGGCGATCTCAGAACCCTGCTGCGGGAAAGGCAACCAACCTGCGTCTGCATCCAATAGACCATGCTTGGAGACGTCACCCCGACCCCCCAACACAGTTATCACGTGGAAACATTTCTTCGACACACCAAACCCCAGATCGGGAACTGGACTGTTGGCCTTGGTCAGACTTGACTCCGCGTGCATCAGATAAGTGATAAACTTGAACATCCAAGCCATGGCCATTCAAACAAATTTAAACTAGAAATTTCACACAATCTGCAATATCTACATCCCACCTGGCCACCGGGTGACCGCCGAAGAACTGAGAAAACTATCAGACCAATTATCATGACCATTCCTAATGGTTGGTGATTTCAATGGTAAGCACACGTCATGGGGCAACAATATAAATGATCAACGCGGGAGAACAATCGAAAAATTCCTAATTGACTCGGACATCTGCCTCCTGAAAACAGGTGAAGTCACTCACCTATACATTCAGACGGGCACCACTTCAGCAATCGACCCGAGTCTCCGCACTCCTGACATCGTTAATAATGTTCGTTGGATGGTAATAGATGACACCTACGGGAGCGACCACTCCACACTAGCTATAGAATACGAGACCCACCAACACGCAAACTTAAAGCCCCGGTACATCCTGAAAAGAGCAGACTGGCAAACATTCGAGGAGCTAACTCGTATGGAGGAACTAAAAGGATGACCGACCTATCTGTGGACGAAATGGCAGAAAACCTCACAAACGCGTTAAGAGTGGCCGCAAGTATAGTAATCCCGCGCTCTAAAGGTGAAACTATCCTGCACCGTGTAGTCCATGGTGGGACGACGACTGCGCTCGCGCCAACTTAGACAGGAAGCGGGCCCTACGACGGTTTAAGCGCAGTGGCAACTTGGCCGATAAAATGGCATATTAGAGGTTCCGAGCTGTGGCCCAATACGTTGAGAACACAGCCCAGAAAAAGTCGCGGCAAAGATACATCTCATCCTTGAATGCAAATACTCCTATGTCCAAGATATGGCAGCGAGTCAGGAAGATAGCAGGAAAACCACCACTCAGCCATGGGTGATGGTGAATGGCACGATCACGGCGGATCCCCAGCTTGTAGCAGCTGAGCTGGCACTACATAGTGCGGGTGTTTGTAGCGGACGCCATTGCCCTAATCCATTCCGTCCTACCAGAGCCCAGCATGAACAGCAGCCTACGGACTTCATAAATGATGGCATTCTTCCATACATTACCTAATTACGTGCCTAGAATTATACAACGCATTACAACATTATAAAAAACAACACTAGACCCGGACCAGATGGAATCCAAAACAAAATTCTGAGAAAGATGCACCCGACTGCGGTCGCGGCCATCCTAGCCCTCTACTATAAAATTTGGTGGTCCCACGTATTTTCTTCGCAATGGCGAATTGCCACAGTGGTGGCCTTCCTAACACTCAATAAACCATCCCTGGAGCTGTCCAGCTACCGTCCCATCGCCTTGACCAGATGTGTGGGGAAGGTACTGGAGTGAATTGTCAACAATTAGCTCGTACTATACCTGGAAAGCCAAAATCTGATTTCCCCGATACAATATGGCTTGCGACATCTCAGGCACTATGGAAGCACTTGTCTGACTACAAAACCATATCATTGAGAGCAAAACTGAAGGAAAACGCATCATTTGCGCATTTTTGACATGCAAAAGGTTTACGATACAACCTGGCGACATGGAATACTGCAGTTCATCCATCAAGCAGGGATTGGAGGAAACTTAGCCCTGTATACTCGAGAATTTCTGCGCCACCGATCTTTCAGAGTGATGGTGGGGGCTTCGCTCTCACCTCAATACATCCAAAAACAGGGAGTGCCGCAGAGGAGCGTGATCATCTGCACGATCTTCTTGATGGCCATAAACGGGATCACCTCCAGCCTTCCTCCTAATTTACAATCCTCTCTATACGTCGACGATTTTATAATCTATGTATCATCCCACTACCTACTCGCTCTTGCGCCCCGTATTCAGACCGCCATAAACCGCGCTAATCTGTGGACTATGGCCCGCGGCTTTTCCTTTTCAAGCCAGAAAACCGTGGCCATGTTCTTCAAACGAAACCGCTCGCAGGAACAACCCCCTCCATTGTTTTTTACAGGTCTCGCAAATTACCGTATCCCCCGTAGCTAAATTCCTTGGTATGACATTGGACTACAGGCTCTCTTGGGGGCCCAACCTGCGGGCTTTGAAGGGCAGCTGCCGTCGGAGGATGAACCTCGTGAAGCACCCGTCCGGACAGTCATGGGGATCGGACAGGCTGACCCTGCTTCGCCTCTATAGAACCATTCCTAGAACAAAGATGGACACGGATGCATCGTCTACCAACACGTCACTACCAACAACAGAAAACAAATCATTTCCTTACTCGACCCGGTCCTCAACGCCGCCATCAGGACATGCACCAGAGCATTTAGAACATCCCCCACTATTAGCCTCTGTGCAGAGAGCGGCGAACCTCCACTCTATCTCCGCCGAATACAGCTCACGTTGCAGATGATAGCCCGCCTCAAACAATTACCTCAACCCCCTTATAGCTCAGCGTTATAACTGAAGACCGACCAAACATTTTCTCGTACAATATCCCGTCATCCGAAGACTATGAAACACTGCTTGCAACAACGCCGGATCAAACTAGAAGTCATACCAATTACGTTTGAGGATACCTCTGCGGGGCGCATCCCTATCAACTCACTCTGCCCGGGCCAAAACTATCCACTAAACTAAAGGACACACCCAACCGAGATGAGAAACCTCGTTTTTAACCATGCTTCTACAAAGCATGCAAAATCTACACATTTACACTAAAGACTCTAAGACGAACGGCGCAGTGGGATGTGCGGCTACGACCGACACAGCAACGGTGTCTAGACGACTCAGTTTAAGCTCATCAATCTACACCTCTGAGCTCCTCGGTGTCAACTGTGCCCTTAACCTTATAGATGAATTACCCGGAAGCGTTAACCATAATTATAGATTCTTAATGTGTAGTGCATGCTCTAAGAGTTTATAACAGCAAACACCCCATCGTCAAGGAAATTTTGGCCGGGCTGGTGCGCCTGGCAGGGGCTGGGAGAGCGGTGAGCGTCTGCCTGGTGCCCGGACACGTGGAGATGCAGGGCAACTACAGGGTGGACGAGCCGGCGGTATAGGCGTCGCCTCATCGGTTGTTGTTTGTTGCGCCGTCACGCTCGCTGGTGGGAGGCTCCGGTGGTGGCCGGGGGGAGGTACTGGAAAAGGCGATCCATAGATCGGACCAGGCGATCCATAGCGAGCAGGTCCCATGCCGGGACCATTACCCTATCATTAAGGCAAGCATAAGCTAAATCTGGCAGGAACAGTGGCTGACTGTGAGAGGGAACAAACTAAGAACAACTAAGGACTGTGTACAAGTGTGGTGTTCATCATACCAGAAATCCCGGAAGATGGAGGTAGCACTGTACATACTGAGGATCGTCCAAACGCGCCTCTATCAGAGCTACCTGATCGAACGCCGTCCAATGCCGTATTGCAGTGATTGCTTGGTACCCCTGACGGTCTTGCATATTATAGCGGGATGCCCGAGCCACGGCAATACTCGGCAAAACTACTACCCCAACACTGCTGCACTCAGCCCAGACGAAATGCTGTCTAGGATGCTGAAGGAAAGTTCCCCGAAGCATATTTAGAACCGACAACCTCAGACGATATCCAATCGAATGCAACCTACTGCCGGATATCTAGCACGGCACCATGACATAGGTCATGAAAGACCCACTCCCTTGACAAAACACCACATTCGTGTCACCACATCACTAATTGAGAAGAGACGACAGAAGTCGGAGCGAACCCGAGCCTCAGAGTGCAGTGGAGGTAGATGAGAGCGTGGATTTGGAGCTTCATGACGGTCGGCCTTCCACTTGCAGTTAGTTGATTTGCTTAATGAAATGCATCACGCTTCTGCTACTCGTGAACTAATAAGTGAATGTTTATCTTATATCACTTGTATACTTACTGCAACTTACAACCATCAATTTAAGCATTTAAACCTAGTCTCAAATACATATTTGCAGGCATTCGCTTCTTTCTACTCGCGTGCAGTAATGCAGCAATTCAGCAGTCCTCACGCTTTCAGAAAGTTTGCTTCCTCTGATTGGAGCTTGAAGCACGCACCCCCACTTGGAGCTTGAATCTCCAAAAAGATTTATTCAATAATTAACGATAGTTCCGAGTCGTATTTTTACTCCTGACACCATTAGTTGGCGTTTTTAAGAACTATGCAGCTGTGCACAGCGGCGTGCCACTAGGACGCGTTGTCGGGCCAGTTTTATTCGTTGCGTTTAAAAACTCACTGCCTGAAGTAATGGCTAACCAATGCACATTGTTTTCTGAAGATGAAAAAGTTTCTAATGCAGTGAAGGTGACGCCAATAAAAGAGCAGCAACAAGATGACCTTGATAATTTAGGTGATTGACTAAAATGCATGGCAATTGGGGGTTATTCGTAATACATTGGGGGTATCAAATTAACGAATTTATCAAGGCAACTTTGATACTGGTGACATTTTACTTGCTATTTTTGGTTTAGAATAATAAACTGATAAAATATAAGCCATCAAAATATACGTTTAAAAATGATTTTTTTAACGACAACACTTCCATCGTCGCGGGAATTATTACAGATTTTTACATGAATTAGGTTTTAATTGAAACTAATAATTTGCCTGGTGTAATTTACGAAACTTTTGATGTGTTACTTATCATTTTCGGCCAACTTGGTTGTCAAAACTGGTCTGCTACCTCAACTTCTATCACATTAAATGCGTACCATCGTTAATTTTATCATTAGCTATGAAAAATCTGAACAATAATGCATGTCGTCTAAGTCATTGAAATTCAAATCCGTGATTGTGGATAGCTGACAATATTTTCCTTCGTTTCCAAAACAAGCTGCGACACACAAACTACGACGTGCCTTCATTCGCCATCTAGGGCCTCGGCGCCTCGACATAATTGATGCTGGGTGACGATAACTGAGAGGACTCAGAGGAGGTTGCCGTAAGTAACGATTTCGAAACTTTTTAATCTTATGGCCATCATTTACGTCAACTGGCGTCAAGTTGAGATGAATGGACGAGGTATCGGAGGACACCTGGACACGGAGGTAATAGGTGAGAGTTGTCAGCGAGTGTTGAGACTGTGACTAGGTAATCCAGATTCCAGAGCAATGCAACTGTTCATTCAGATTTCAGAATATTTTGATATTATCTTTTCAATCATCAGTCCTTTTCATACCTCTTTGATAGCTCTGTGATAAACATCTATAACCTTGATTTTAATTTTTTAGTTAGAACAAGAAACTTATCATCAGAAAAAATAGTGATTAAGCCTATAATGGACTTAGAAGTAGAAAGTTCCTGGCCTTTCCACTTCTAAGCTTTCAGGTCCTGCTTCCCAATATGCTATCTCTAAGTTCAATACCTAGTGTTCAATAGCCACTACACTATTGAACACTATTGAACACTTTCAAATAGTGTTCAGTACTCAGAGTCAGTAGTGTTCAATAGAGTTCAAGAGTTCAAACTCAATAATTTTTTGATGATGATCCATTGACTTAGGTATTTGACTATTGGTCAGGCAGAAATGGCAGATATATCCAATAATAATAAACATAGCGTTTGGTAGGCCATAGGCCTGTCACCGATTGACCGATTCTTAACATCGCAGAACATTCACAATTTCACAGGCATCACAGCATTTTGCGGTCTCGAACTCGCAACTCACTGCTACAATTCTACAGTGCTTAACCCCATAGTGGCAAAACAGAGAGTTTTTTAGATTCTCACTCTCCCTCAAGTTCATTTTTTAGTCCTATAAGTAGACCAGTAAAGTATCATGGATACCATCATTATCATACATAAGAAATTGGTTTCAATCTCGAGTAAATGAGGAAATTAAAAATGAACTGATTCTAAAAAATCTGTGGTTTGTCACTATGGGCTATACCTACCTATTCACGGTTCTGTAACTTCTGTTATTCTCAAATTTTTAAAAGTAAAACTAACAACCAATAAGGCTATATCCCATTAATTAGCCTATGTGGCATTATGNCTTTTTTGGAAAAATTCCTACGAACAAAAAAGTCTTAGATTTATCTTTTACATAGGTGTACCAAGTTTCAAAGTTATCTGTCAGTAATTAACCGGAATAGAATTTCCATAAGAAATTGGACATTGCCATTGGAAATTGGAAATTTTATTTCGGTTACTTACTGACAGATAACTTTGAAACTTGGTACACATGTAAAAAATAAATCTAAGACTTTTTTTATTCGTGTGAATTTTTCGAAAAATGACAGAAAACGTGAAATTGTTGGAAAACCAATGTTTTTTTCTGTGTGACGAATTCGTCACGCCAGGGCGTAAAGGGTTAATGCTGGTTATAGTTGTGTAACTGGGCCACCTCCAAACTCCAATGGTTACACATGTTTAAAATTAAACCTTAACCCTAATAGCCATGGGTATTGGATGATGGGTTTGCAGGAAAATGCCCTTTATTTTCAACAACCTCCATAAGACCCTTAAAAAATAACCGCAAACCTCACAGCCTTGTCTGACAAAATATTCTTCAACTGAAATCTATTCATGGTATTGAATCTATAATATTTTAGCTATTTTATCTATTATAATTGGTAGATCATTTGGTAAACTATGTATAAACTTAACTAGCAAGTGAGCAGCTTTGAGTGGTGGCAGCGAGCTGTGCCCCTGTCAAAGTTACGACATCAGTGTTCAATGAGCAACAGAGGCAGGAGCCTGGAGGTGCTCGAGCTTTCTGCTGAGCTCAAATTTCTCAATTCATGTATTTTGTGCAATGGTGCAATGGCAGGCTATGAACTTGCAGACAATGAGATCAAATAAACTAATGGAACAAATAAACTGATAAAGAAATGAGAAATCAGCAATGAAGATGCACATGCACCAGAGATTATGATGCCCATGCTCCAGCAATAACGATGCACATATTTTAGCGCACCGTGCATGACTTACAGTCTCCTCACCACCGGTAACATCACCACAATGTCAATTGGTCAGAATTGTTGTATATAGTCAGATGGGGTAAGACAGGACCGAAATCACTAACAAGCATGTAGCATCTATACCATGAATAAATAAAAAACCATAAACCTATCACAAGGTGTAGTTA
>NW_025937079.1:49038-86426 GCF_000764305.2 Hyalella azteca
GGTTAAGCCTACACAGAGATGAGCAGACATGTATATAACAGACCATCAAGTCAGTGATCACATATTTCTGCATCTCCATCAGATAAAATTGAAAAATTGTTACCTGCCTAAGCCTCAGATTCAGTTGATGATGTTACATTAAACAGCAATTTAGGTGTATCATGGGACACTTTCACCTATGACACCCAAGCTGCCACTACTATTTTGAAACCTAAATATGAGAATTATGGATATTGGTTAGCTATGCATTTTGTAACGTTTGAGTTGTGGAAAAAGCTTCAAATCTTTTTAAATTTTATCAGACATTTTAATTAGATTCTATTCATTGTCTAAGTAGTTTAAATTGAAAGGCAATGACTTGAGACAATATGATGTCATGTGTGCCATTGATGGTGAGAAGTAAGCTAGTATTTTATTTAAGAATTATGATTAGTAGGCAATAATCTTAGACATTGTAATTTTTTTGAAATTTCATTGCTATATTTTAAATTACCCAATACTTGTTCTGCTATATCTTAACCTAATATCTATTGACAGTAGCTCTACTAATTAGACATTCCCATACAATAATTGATCATAGTTTCTTTTTTCATAGAAAATGAGCACTTTCTTCTGGCAACATTGGTGATTCCTCACAAAGCCTACTGAAGAAAAATCATGGCACTGAAGAAAAAATAATTGTTTACCCCAGCATCCTTCTGATTCATTTATAGGTCAATATTCCCCTCTCTCAACAGAAGCTTGGTCTTGTCTACAGTTTTGATACCCAAAGTTGTGGGTGACAAATGGGAAAAATGTAATGAAATGAGCAATACCATGTCTGTCCATCTCAGGCATGTTTTCCAATGTGTGTGTGTAAGCTAGAGATGGTGTAAAATTTAGAGTTCATCTTCATGATTGTAAAAAAAGATGTACAATTTCAAAGGAGACAATGAAAACTACTGTGTGGGATGTCTATGTAACTGTCTGTAAAATGTTTTCAGATAACGGAGTGCAATGGGTATTTGTAACTCCTGCTTTGGAAGCTCGTCTACAGACCTGACTGATGAAGTTTCTGCTGTATGTATCAATAGGTGAATTAATGTTGTCTTGGTAGTAATAACCTTGCAGTATTTTGCAGTAAAATCTAAACTAGTAAACTCTTCATGGAAATCTCCACAGCATTCATTTAATTATGGATATTTTTCTCAACAACCAAACCCTTCTGCCATCTCAATTAAATTTTAAAATTATCTTCATGACAACCCAATAATAAAAGTTAATTTTTAGTTGATAATTGTTATTGGTCTTATAAGCATGACATACTCGCTTTTCTTTTATAATGTTTGATCCCTCTGATACCAAAGAATCATTTAATTTTTGAAGCCTGATGGCTTTTGCTCATTTTCTTTCCATCAAATATTTCTAGAGTCTAGTGATGTGTTGAATAAGGACTTTCAACATTATGTTGAATAATTGACTTTAGTTTTGATAGATTGAAATTTATAGAATTGATGTATGGTATAGGTAGAACTTTAGCAGGAAGGACCATCTGAAGTTATTTGAGTTAATCAAAACTAATAATATAATGTTTAATCATTACTATCATCAAAATGTATCATTGTCATTATGCATGTTATCATTTAAAAAACATGCATTTTGAACTGGAAATTTGTGATCAATGACACACTGTTGCCCTGTTATTTCAAGGCACAGCTTCAACTATTATTGATATTACTAATTTGTTTCAATGGGTTTCTCATAGTCCAAAAGTTTGAGTTTAAATAAATAGTACCGTATCTCAAAACTAAATCTGGAACAATCCTGCTTTGTATAATTTTTTTACTTTTTTTCACATGGTTCCAGTTGAATTAAAATTTTGTTTCATTTTCAGACAGAAATGCGAGCAAAGCAACTAGCTGCTGCTGAGAAGAGGGCTCAGGAGAATGCCAGCAGAGGTATAGGCAATCAAGCCAAAGTCCAGCAGTGGCAGAAACACCAAGAAAATCTTGAAAAGCAGGAGAAAGCAGCAGCAGCTGCAGCAGGGGACAGAGATAATCCTTTGAAGGTGAGTGAGCATACCTTGGCTTGATTTTAACTGCCCCAGACAATTTTTCAAGAAGAAAAAATACATTAACATCAAATATTCTGCCAAAATTGTTACAGAAATGTCAGGATACCTCTTTTCTTAATTTCAAGAATCACAAATTTAAGTCTTGTGGTTAGTTTTGCGAGTATTTGTCTTCTAAAGAAAGTAAAACTTTACCAATGCCTTGTCAATTATTATGCATGTTGTTCAAAATGCAGCTTTGCACAGAAGTTTTTCTATTTTTTCTGCTATTGCATTTAGAATGATTTGCAAATATGCTGATATTTTCATGTTTTCAGTGGCAAGTGAACTGACCTGGCGACCTCTAGATTTAGAAGCCTCCTTGAGGAAAACCTCCTCCGTCTTTTGTATCTGGATCTGATTTCAAAGCTAAGCTCTTCAGGCGTCTGCACCTAATTTAATGGAGAATTGAGGGAGAGATTCAAATTAAGCCTTTGGATCTGAGGAAGCATTCTCTCATTCTTGACTCAATGTTAGATGATTTGCATTAACGCTTGCCAACTTTATTGGAGAACCTTTGCTGAAGGCACATAATGTTAATTTAAACTTTCATATCCTTTTAGTTTCGGTAGAAGTACCTTCCTTTCTAATCATGGGTACATCTGATATCATGTATGGCCAGTTTTGATGTTAGAAGTTGGGGAGATATCAAAGTGAATTCTTTTTTTATTTATTCTGCTCTTAAGAGAGGTTTGCGCTAATCCCATATCAAGTTGTTCATTTTGTAACACGAGTGCCAAGATGGTATCTAATTTTTTATTTTTTGTCGAGCGGGTTTGGTCAAAATGTACTAAGGCTAAGTTTCAAACCGGCAACTAAATTTAAATTATTGATCCTGTAATTTATATGCCGAGACGCAGCTGATTGTTCAGCGCTTGTTCATTTTGTGATTCCACGAGTCATTACTCCTAGTCAGAAATAGCCGTTCTTAAGGTAGATTTTGTAAACTATTTTAACTACTGTGAGACGCAGCTACAAGTCTCGAGTATACACGAGTTGTTAACAGATTACAAAATATTTCAACGTAGTATAATTATCTTTAATTCTTTACGTCTCACAAAAATGAATATCAATTCATTGCTTACTAAATTAATTGAATCTCTTAAGTTATCTATTCATCTGTAAACATTAACTTCATATTTGAAAAGTATATAGTGTTAGGCATAACAAGCCATCTTCCCGCTTGTGTCTATGTCAGTCTTTGCATATTATGTTACCTAGATGATTTGAGCTCTTGCAAGGCTGTTCAAGCCACGCATAACGATGCCTGTGTGCACTGATGCCCTCCCGTGTTATCGCCAATCTCGCTGAATTGAAGGCCAACAAAAAACGCTCTTTGCAGCAATTCGCTTTCGACGTTTATTTATCCACAATGCTCGCAGCACTGTCAAAAGATGGACACGTTTGCTATTTCATTCCGTAAAGTTCCTCGGATAATCTGCTGAAGTAGATAGCTGACTGATGTAAAATATCGTCTTTAATCACTTATAGAGAACGTTTCCCACCCCCAGGCTTCTTTACTTTACCTTTAAGACACTGCAATTCAAAGCATAAATTATTTGTTGCATTATTCATCTAATGTAATCTATTTTTAGATCTTTAACATGCTGAGCTCAAAGGCTTCAAGGGATGTAAGACTTGCAAATAAATTATACATGAACTAATTAAATCTCAAACCTTGAAGTGATTTTTAGTTACTGCCCATGAACACATGTGAAGGGAAGAGAGATATCAACCCGTAAAGATGATATCTCTCGACCAGTTCAAGTTATGAGTATACAATGTAAGGTCGCGTCGCATTCACTAGCATTGCACGCATGTGTGATGACCGTTTTTTCTCATAGATCCAACAAGGCTGCCACAGGCTCAGATAAGGAAATTAGCTCCATTGACATTGAAAATAATATTCGGCCAGAACTTTAAGCAGTAAACGAATTAACCAGAGGATAGAAGCAGTCAACTTGCTACAAATTAAGAGGCTGAGTATGGAATTCGCGAGCAATGCGACGCTCGACGGCAAAAAAATAATAGAAAAGACATTAACAAGGAATCAGTTGAGCTCAGACGACGTACATGGTTCATTACATGAAAGAGATAATTCTGATGTCAATTTCTACTTAGCCGTTAAACAAAAGGCGCTCAAGAATAACAGAAATACAAATAATTAATAAAACTTGATTTATAATGTGAACAGGTGATCTCATGCCGATACGAGTTTCTTACTTCCGAGATCTTGATTAATTATATTGGTAGCAAATAAGTTAGAAAATCAACTAAACGTTCGCAAAATTAGAACTAATTGAAGCGTTACAGTTATTGTGAAATTGATTGCTTAAAATAACGTTGATATTAACTAAATAATGAAGAACTTATGATTTATTGGCAACAAGAACGCCGCCTGATGATGTAGCTTTCTCCGTGTCTGGCGCCTGTGGGGGAGGTTCTTGGCCACGCACTCTGATGCCATGCTTCTCGCGGTACTCGTTGATCTCTTTACCTTTCTTCACCAGGAGCTCATTCATGTTCTCCAACAACTTAGTCAGCTGAAAGTAATTACCAATCTTATTAAATTTCAAACGTATATGTAAGCTGTGGGGTAATTGCAACGAATTCCTTTCAAAAACTCCTAGTGTGTTTTTGTTACAAATCTCTGCAAAAATTCATGAGGCTATACAGTATATACATTCACAAGCCCAGCATATCACAGATTCACAGATAAGATATGAAATCAGAGTATAAGTGCATGCATTATGGTAGTCACATGTAGTGACAAAGTCAAATTCTTTAAGCAGGAACTCAGAGGAGAATAAATTAAGTTACCAATCAGAAAGTTGTAATCTACTGCTTGCATGACTTTTTAGGGTAAGATAGAAGAAGTTAAATTGTTAACACAAATAACCCTTTAATAAGTTAGTGGAATTTCAACATGGAGAATGTCGGTTTGCATTTGTGAATTCATGGGCCTAAGAGGGAACAAAATGAACAAACTAGCATGAATTACTTGATACGTAACATAATGTCACCTGATCTCTATTGTTGGAAAGAGCAGGTATGACCTCAGCCACAGTTCTCTCTACAAGTACTCCTCCCACCATCCGGAAGCACCTTCTATCACCCGATACTTCTGACAGCGTCTCCAAAACCACCCTGAAAAAAAAAGTATTTGGTTAGATGTCAAATGGACTAAGTGAACACAAAGAAATTCTATGAGACATTAAATTCTCACATTAGATCTTAAAATATATGTCCTAAACTCAAATCAATTTCACATAAGCTGAATTTCCAAAATATAGATATAATCTTTTCAGTCAGTCACACATGATTTTTTAGAAATATACCTATATACAGTACATAGCAGGTCTCTAAAAAAAAAACAATGTAAAGTGCAAAAAAAAAAAACAATTTCAAATGGCATAAAAGATTTTCCTACAAACAAGTATAATTCAATCAACAAAGAAATTATTTCTAGTCATTATTTTTTTTATTGAAAATCAGATAGCCAAGAGCTGTGCAACTTATATATTTGTCATTGACAATATGAAATTTGGCAATTATCACACATAAAATTTTTCCAAACTTCTAAATTATCAACAGCAGAGAAAAAATGAAAAAACATCAGTCATATTTCCGACTTTCTAAAATCCCAAGTAGTCGTTAGCCACTTAGCCAGTATTGTCCGGCTTGTTCCTGATATGGGCTCCAAGTATCCAGCACTGTTCACACCAACAACCACAAACCTTTAAATTGATGAATACAACCAAGTTCAGAAAGATAGGGGAAATAAAATCCTCAAGCTGAATGGCAGTTGTTGCAAAATGTTACTTATTTTAAATCAATTCTTTAGTGCTAACTCAGCAAAATTTCTTACATTTATTTCAAACAGAATAAGAATTGACACAAACTTCCCAGTTTGCACTACTAGCTTTGGTGTGCATTTGGGAAGAATGCAGACCTAAGTTTAAATGGAAATATCAATTGTAAATAAGTAATACTATTTTGATTCTTGACATTGGTTTATTTTTACCATACAACATATACATATATTTTTGTGTTAATACACTTGCTACTTTTGTCTTGTCTGCAATGTTTTAGAGACCACATAGCATGAAAAAATTCAAATGCCTAGTGAAAAACTGCAATTAGCAATGCATGAAAACCTTGAAAACAAAAATAAAATAATCAGTTACTTTTGTGGGTTAAATAGTTCTACATTGTAGGAAGCGCCACTGTGTAAAAATTTAGTGACTTGCAGGGGAAATGGAAACTTTGCCTAGTTCATAAATTGTATGTTAGGTCAATATAGATAAATCAAAGCTCCATGAAAAAAAAAACAACATTAAAGGGTGAAAAATTGTAAAAATGCTTACATTTAAATTTCTGTACAGCTGTGCAGTCTCCAATGCAATCATGTTTATATATAACCCAGCACAGCTGCTAACATACATCCATTGATGAACAGCATCACAAATGATTTTGGTACAGATATTGTTTGAGTAATTTTGGTGCCCTATGCAGATGAGGAAAAAGTCAATGCATATTTAATCCCATTCATGCAGCACTGCCACTGATTTTGAGTGGCAATGATAATGCAGTTAGTAAATAATGTGCAAAATTAATTTGATAGTACAGATTGTATCTCTCTATATATATATATATATAGATACACAAGTTTTGGTCAATAGCCAGACAGGATTGGTTATATTACTGGACATTGGTTAGAAATCCAGACAAAATGATATTTGGATATGCACTCAGCAATTAGTTTGTACTTAAAAACTGAACCCAATAATAAATGAACTACAGTACCTACAGGACAATTATAAAAAGGCCAATCTTGTTAGGTTAGGGTTGGGTGCATTCCCATGCATGCAGCACTGCCAATGACTCAGAAAGGTAATGATAATAAATGTTAGTAAATAATTTTAAACATAAATTTGCTAGTACAGATTGTATTATATAAACATTTACTCAAGTTAAAAAAAGTTGCAAAAGAAGTGAAAATAAATACAAAAGAATATTTCATTTCTTTATGCATTTATGCAGCACTGATTGAATAATTTATTTAAGCCATGCAATTTAAAGCTTCTGATAAAACTAAGGAAATGAATTATAGCCAAATTATAACAACACCTTTCTTACTTGTGTTCATTCAAATCTTGTTCTAGTTCAGTAATTTTAGAGATCAATGAGCGCTGTTCATTGCGCAGCTGCTGAAAAGTTTGGATTATTTCTTGCTGTTCAGATTGGCTTTGATGGCTACCTTTTGTCTTTTTCTCAGACATTCTAAATTTTAGAAAATTTCTTCTTTCTAAAAAAAGTGAGCAGCTTCTCTGAAAAGAAAATTATTATGAAGTAGGCACAACATAATTGACAATATAAAATCATATGATTTTGCAGGAAAAAGGTTATTCATGATTTAGCAATGTTGACAAAGCAATAGGCTATTCAGTCATGACATTCCAGATAGGACTATCTACTTTCTAAGCCAACATTTCATTTTTTCAGCTGTGATGTTTTTGTTCAAGTTGTTAAAAAAAAATGTGTAATCTTTCTCTAACAACTGTATTGCTCAAACCCTAAAAATTGTAGTTCTAACTACTGACTACTAATATATATATGTGTGGTTTTTAGTGATAAGCAGAAAGTGCTGTAGGCCAGCCATTTTGGAATCCCTGCTGGAGTTTTCTAAAATTGCAGGTAAAATTGATTGTTATGCAAGTGATTTTCAAAAATTGCAGGTGAAATAGGCAGGTTGTGCTGGGGATAAATTCCAGCATTAGCATCGTTATTAGTTTTAGTTTTAATATTTTTTTTAGTATCCGCATACACGGACAGTCACGTTCTGTGTGATTTAGAAATTTTGCTGGTTAGAGATGCGTCAATCCTCGTTGCCGGGATAAACAATGATATGACATGTAGAGAAATAAAAAAAAATGAATAATTTTATCGTGACTAATTTGTTCATGTTGTAGAAGTTTACTAATAGCAACTGTCTGCAATACGACTCTGTGAAATCGTTTCTACCAAACATTAATTTGATAGAATTCCCCTGGCCAGTAGCTTAACTTGTCCTATGCAGTATTACTTAGCACAAGCGACCTGTATTTTATAAGAATTCTGGTATCAAGTGTGTCTCAGATAACATGAATATAAGTTAGTCACTTTCTGATAACTTTGCATTATTTTCATGTGTAATTTTGCCTGATTTATCAGTGATATGAGTAGGGATGTTCAAGCATTGTTTACTGTTTCATGATTTACTATCTCATAATGCACAGACTGAAAACTATGTTCTGTGTCATTGAATCCAGTTAAACTCTCATAAATGATCTTGATATTGTCAATTATTAGCAGTTTTGCCCCATTAATAATGTGCGTTTATTTTTTCTGAGACTGATTTTCTAGCTTACTGCAATATCAAAGAAATTGTGCAAATTAATACAATTGTCTATGAATTATGAATCAATTACTATTCTAAATTCACTCGTGTAACGTAACCAGGCAGTTTGTACTGTATAACCATGAGCGGAACTTTTCCTTGACAAAATATTTCCATGTTGCCGCCTAGATAGAAATTCTGAATAATCCTAAGCGTCTTGAATTGCTCAATCATTGCCGACTAGCGTTTCAGAGGAATTACAATTAAGACTAATTCTAAGTTCTGCCTTCTTACGGTACTCTGCTTTGCAGAGCACGTCATGTGAAGATGGACTGAAAATAAGAAGTACAGTATGATTAAGAAAATCTGTATTTCATTCACCGAACCATCTGCGGCCTCTCGCAATGAGGCCATTTCACAGGTTTTCATTTTTTATGGAAGAAATTGGGAAAATGCCTTAAAAATGGATGAAATTGGCCTGATTCACAGATGTTTTGGTCCAAGGCATGGGTGGCTTCAGCCCATTTTTTAACCTTGGCAGTGTGGAATTCTGAACAGGTAATATATTCTCATTTATGTCAATCTAATGCATGCTAAATGCAACCTAGTGTGTTCTGAGGTGTTCTAATGCCCAACCCAATTCAACCTTGAGATTGAATCAATTCTAATTTTACTGAATTAGGTTGGTTTGAATTGGGTTGGATTGAGTTGAATCAGGATGAATTGAATTGGGTTGAATCAGGCTGGTTTGAATTGTTGGGTGTGGTTAAATTGGGTTGAATTAAGTTGGATTGGACAGAATTGATTTTATGTTGAATTTGATTGGATTGAATCAGGTTGGGTTGAATTAAGTTGGGTGGAGTTAAATTGGGTTGAATTAAGTTGGGTGGAGTTAAATTGGGTTGAATTGAGTTGGGTGGAGTTAAATTGGGTTGAATTAGGTTAGGTTGGTTTGAATTGGATTGGGCTGAATTGATTTGGGTTGAATTAGAATAGATTGGGTCAAGTTGAATTTGGTTGGATTGAATGAATTGGTTTGGGTTGAATTGGCTTATGTGGTGATGAATTTGTTTGAGTTGCAATGGATTGTGTCAGGTTGCATTGGATTGGGTCAGGTTGAGCTGGATTGGGTTTGGTTGAATAGGGTTGGGCTTGGAAAAATAATTTTTTATTCACTGGGGTGTGCAGTTCAGATGACTAGACTAATAATGTAGCCTGTTGGTGTCTGAAAAAACATAATTCTTATGTTTTTGGGTAAAATTATTCATCACAAGCTGTTTTTTTTATCCATTGTCAGTGCCATAAGGCTCTCTCAACATAAGCACTCAAATATATGCACTCTGAGCCATCAGAACTATATGCTGCTCAAATATACATAAGCACAAGCCACAGCAATCAGAACTACTGTAAGGATTGGTAGCTAATGCTGAATAATAATAAGATTTCAAGGTACACAGAGGTAAGGGTCATAGGGAGAGGCTGGATCAGAACACAGGCATGAATAAAGTTTTATTGTTTTTGAATACAGAGCTGGCGATGAACTGACATGGGCAGGAGAAAATTTGTCTGACCAGGTTGACACAGAACATGAGCAAACAATACCTAGCGACTCTAGAAGCTTTTTTTTTAATATGTGCATGGTTTGACTTATATATGGAAGGGGGAGGAAGGTGTGGGGATAAAAATGTAAAAAAATGGGATGAACGCGAAAAAAACAATGAGGAAAATAAAAAATCAGGGCTCTACAGTTGCTAGATATTGTTGTTACAAATCGAATGAAATCTGTCTCGACATTGTAGCATGTGATTGGCAAAAGTTATTAACTTTTTTAGAGTACCCCTTCTTTGCCGTTTTCTATTAATTCCACGTTTTCGTTTTTTTTTAATTTACATGAACAAAAAAGTCTTAGATTTCTATTTTACACATGTGTCACAGGTTTCAAAACGATCCGTCTGTAAACAAAAAAGTTTTGTTGGAGGGTAGCCGGTCCCCTTAAGTAAAATCTAAAGGCTTTATCTATAAATGTAGCGGTAGCGCTGTAGCGGCAAAACCTTGCATCGCTACTTAAATATGTAGCGGGCGCTACCGCTACATTGCCATAAATGTAGAGCCGCTACCGCTACCAAAAATGTAGCGGCCGCTACATGTAGCGCGCTACTGCCCACCTCTGATTTTACACTACATGCTACAACTTGCAGCTCTGATTGAAACATTATGATTGATGTGGCACATTGGTGATGATTGACAATATAAATCCTAAATCATGATTTATGGAGAAGCATAATTGAAGACCGCTCTCCAGTGGCATTCACCTTGATCATACCTTGGTGTCTTGGTGCAATGAAGTCAGCATCCTTGACCTATGTTGTGCCACACTTTATAGCCTGGATTGATGGTAGTTGACTATTTGGTACGTAAAATGGGGTAACTTAGACTACTTTTTTTTATAAATGATGCCATTTTTTTACTAGCTAAATTAAACTTGAATTGAAACATGCAAAATACAGGTCTATACTCTTGCTTCACTCACCATAAATTGCTGGCTCCTGCCTCTCATAGTCTTTATGTAATTTCAAAAAAAGTGATGGTCTTTGTTACCCCCAGCTCTTGGGGTACCTTAGACCAGGTGGTAAAATCAATTATATTTTTTGGTAAAATAACTCCAAATAACTCCAGGTTTTGGTGCATTGTAGTAGAACTCTTCTAGTTACATATGCAAATGAAAAACTTGAGGAAAGAGTCATAGTTTGCAAATGGGGGGGTGCTGCCCCATAATGAGGGAAATGTGACTACCTAATGGCAGCCCTGATGGGGTAATATTGAGTATTGACTGGCTTGGAAATTAAATTACCCCACCTAACTCAATTCAACCAAAATTCAATTAAACTCAACCCAATTAAACCATATTTAACCAAAACCAATTTAACTTGTTCTGACTTGATTCAACCCAATCCAACCACACCCAACTCTATTCAACCCAACCAAATTCAACCCTAATCAAATCATTCCAGACCAATTCAAGCCAACCTAATTCAGTAAAATTATATAGACTGAATTAGAAAGTATAAGAATGCATTGAGATTTTATTTGATTGCACTAGATTTCATTGCACTAGATTTCATTGCACTAGAATTCATTGCAATGCATTAGAATATACTAGAAAGCATTAAATTGAATTAGGATATATTAGATTTCATTAGGTTACATTAGATTTCATTAGGTTACATTAGATTGCATTACATTGCATTACGTTACTTAAGATTGCATTACGTTACTTAAGATTGCATTAGAATGCTTTAGATTGCAGTAGAAAGTGTCAGTTAGTTTAGTCAATTTGAATGCATTAGATTGTATTAGGCTATATTAGATTGAATTAGAATGCATTAGATTGCACATTAGAATGCATTAAATTGTGCATTAGAATGCATTAGATTGCATTAGGTTACATTAGATTGCCTTGGGTTACATTAAATTGCTTTAGAGTGCAATAGGTCACGTTAGAATACAATAGAACACGTTAGAACACAATAGATTGTGTTAGAACACAATAGATCGCGTTAGAACACAATAGATTACGTTACAACTCAATAGATTACGTTACAACTCAATAGATCGCGTTAGAACGCTATAAATCGCGGAAGAACGCAATAGATCACGTTAGAACACAATAGATCATGTTAGAACACAATAGATCACGTTAGAACACAATACATAGATCACGTTAGAACACAATAGATCATGTTAGAACACAATAGATCATGTTAGAACACAATAGATCACGTTAGAACACAATAGATACAATAGATCGCGTTAGAACACAATATATTGCGTTACAACTCAATAGATTGCGTTACAACTCAATAGATCGCGTTACAACTCAATAGATCGCGTTAGAACGCTATAGATCGCGGTAGAACGCAATAGATCATGTTAGAACACAATAGATTGCGTTAGAACGCTATAGATCCCGTTAGAATACAATAGAACACCTTAGAACACAATAGATTGCGTTGGAACACAATAGATCGCGTTAGAACACAATAGATCGCGGGAGAACGCAATAGATCACGTTAGAACACAATAGATCACGTTAGAACACAATAGAGCGCGTTAGAACCCTATAGATCACGGTAGAACGCAATAGATCATGTTAGAACACAATAGAGCGCGTTAGAACCCTATAGATCACGGTAGAACGCAATAGATCATGTTAGAACACAATAGATCATGTTAGAACACAATAGATCATGTTGGAACGCAATAGATCACGTTACTGATGTTAGAACACAATAGATTGCGTTAGAACACAATAGATCGGGTTTGAACACAATAGATCGCGTTAGAACGCAATAAATCGCGTTAGAACACAATAGATCGCGTTAGAACGCAATAGATCGCATTAGAACACAATAGATGGCATTAGAACACAATACATTGACAAGTTTTTTGAGCAGTAGCATTGGGAGTTCATTCAGCTTGTTTTGAGCAACAAGCTGAAGATGCGCTCGGTGACGGCGGCCGGCAGGGCTGATCGAGCAATCTATAGTTTATGACCGGTCATGGCTGCCTGAGCCATAGTTTATGATCGACCATGGACGCCGATTTAAGGTCAAGGTGGCTGAGGGAGAGCTTGAAAAGACGCCAATATCTCGAGCTGAAAGGCCCTACTTTACAGTCTGGGATACACGCAGCTCGTTCCGAGCTGTGTCGTATTCCGACAAAGCTCACACAGGGTATCGGAATTCCAACACAGGGCGTGGGAATTATGAATTTTGATTTTGAACCGCTGTCGGAATTAGTCTCACAATATGCTGCATTTAATCACACACGTCAGAATTCAGCGATTTTGTAGATTTGAATTCTAAAGGCCTATAAATAGATATGGCAACAGTTTGTGACGTTTCATCATTGCTGGCGCATACTGCATAGTGTGGTGTTTGGAGAGTGATCTATAAACCAATCAGAACTCAAGTAGCGCATACAGTGATGATGGGTGATCTATTTATAGCCATTTATTTTTTGCCATTGCCACATCCTTAAGGTGTTGGATTGTCCGAATATGGTGTGTTTACCCTACAATGAATTTCTTATTCAATTTTAAATATTAATAAAAATTATTCAATAATTTATATTTATTATTTAATTTTTTAAATTCTTTATTCTGTCAATTGATTCAAGAATTGACTCCAACTTTACAGAAGTGTGCAAAATTTCTGATGATTCATTCAATAGGACACTGGACAAGTTGGTAGAAGTGTGTTAAGTATAGATTAGGATATAAGATTTTTAGCAGACAAACAAACAAGAAGTGAAGTTAAAGAGAAGTGTTGTAAAAAAAGTCTCTGTTTTAGCTTTGACAATAACTAGGGAGCGAAAGGGGGCACCACCCTGAAAAAGTTTGGGAACCACTGACCTAACAGTTTTGAAGTGTTTTGACTGCTAAGTGCTGTTCAGCCTGTTATTACTCCGATCTCCAGTTTCTCCTTGAATGGATTACTGATAACTGACTAAACTAGTCTTCATTTTCTGAGCATAGTAACTTAGTAAGTAATATTTATTCGCCAATCGTGATCATTCCTGATTCCATGCATAATCTACTCTCATATCTCCTGTAAATGGCTCCATTGCTATTGCGTAAGTCTCGTAGCAGTTCTCCCTTTCTTGGCAATAATTGACCGATTTCTGCTTTCAGTGCACCATTCTGAAAAAAATTAAATTAGGATCAGTTTGTTAATGAAAAACCTAGAAAACTAGCAGGAAGCAAAAAACCTAGATCTAGGTTTTTTTGCTTCGGAGCAGTACAGTGTGCCTGCTGGAGTGCTGGGGCTAAATGCCCAAGGATTTCCTCAAAAACCACCATGCTACCTAATGGCAGCCCTGATGAGGTATATTGACTGGCTTGGAAATTAAATTACCCCACCTAACTCAATTCAACCAAAATTCAATTAAACTCATCCTAATTAAACCATATTCAACCAAAACCAATTTAACTTGTTCTGACTTGATTTAACCCAATTCAACCACACCCAACTCAATTCAACCCTAATCGAATTATTTTAGCCCAATTCAAGCCAACCTAATTCAGTAAAATTATATAGACTGAATCAGAATGTATCAGAATGCATTGAGATTTTATTTGATTGCACTAGATTTCACTGCACTAGAATGACTAGATTTCATTGCAATGCATTAGAATACACTAGAACGCATCAAATTGAATTAGGGTATATTAGATTTCATTAGGTTACATTAGAATGCATTAGCTACGTTACTCAAGATTGCATTAGAATGCTTTAGATTGCAGTAGAAAGTGTCAGTTTGAATTTGAATGCATTAGATTGTATTAGGCTGTATTAGATTGAATTAGAACTGAATAAGCTAGATATATTATATTTATGTACTGATAATGTGCACTAGGATAGGGAGTGTGCCACTGTCAGTGACTCAGTGAGTCAGTGTCACTGTGAGTGTGAGGTGACAGTCTGACTCACTCACTCAGGCTGTCTGAGACTCTCAGTCTCTCACTCCCTGTTCTAAGTCTCAATTTCTCAAATAGATAATCTTTAACTAGTACCTATCTCAGAATCATTGTTCATAAAATAGAATAGACCTGTAATAACAGTAACAGGCTAACAGCCCAGGCTGTCCTCAGTGTCCTGTATTCAGTGTATTGGTAGGCTAACTAGATATTGAGGAACATCATTTAATGAAAAATAAATAATTCTGAAGTAAGATTTTAAACATTGCAGGTACAGAAAATAGAGCATTTAGAAGGCTATTTCAAGTGCTAAGCACGATATTAACATTTACAGAAAGTTACAAATACAACATCATACTTCGATCATCTATTGTACCAAACACGAGACTGACAGTTCATTTAACAGCACGCCTCACATCAGTCACAATGTCACATGGTGTATGGCAATGGCATATTGCCGTGAAAGACTGGAGTGAAACGAGTCAAACGACGAAGATCAAATATTGCGTGTCGCTACCAAAATGCGGAACAAGGAGCTAAATGATCTCATATTTTTCAACTCAAATTTGACTTGATGAAAGATTACACAACAAATTTCTTTACTTAATTTGGGGTATTGGGATGGATGTTGTACGTGAGGAATTGGATGGTCTATCTACTAATTGTTAATTGAGGTTTTTGTTTCTGGAACTGACGGCCATGCGCGCATGGGGGGATCCAGGTGATGGCCAGATGAGCCTTGAGCCGGGCTTGAGGGCCGCCGGAGGAGCAGGGAAATGGTTAGACGAATCAGACGTCCATCGAATGCTGTGCTGTTGGTGCGTGGAAGCGAGGACTTTATCGAGGTGATGGAGCAGTCAACGCCAAGGGAACCCTTCATAGGTCGGTCATCGGAGAGGGCAGAGACGATACGAAAGGATAGATAGGGGCCTGAAATGCACTGGCATGAACTGTGAACGTGCAAGATCAGGGTGAACGAACATGAGGAGGACGTTTGTCTGGGTATAGAGGTGGACGCTTGGAGACATTTTGAGGGATCCGATGGCTAACCTATAAGCGAGATTTGAATAGTTGCAGTTGCTATAGCGGTGTGAAAGGCAACAGCTGCGTAGCTAAAGATTGAGCGCAAGATGGTCAGTTAGGTAGTAACGATGTTCGTCGAGTTCGAGAAGCCCCAGGTGGAGCCGGCCTAAGAGAAGTAGGGTTCCTGTCGCCTTGCAGTAAAGGCTGTAAAGCCGCAGGTTAATGGTTTCAAATTGATCTGGCTTTGCAATCGTTCCATTTAAGGTATGAAGACATTCGATCAAGTAAAGTTAGTATACGCGAACCTTCTGTGGTACAGAAGAAATCTTCTGTACCACAGAATATGTTCAAATTGTGCTAGCGACGTAACTGAAGATGACGATGGAGAGCGCAGACGTGGCAGATACGAACCATCGGCTGACGCATGCGCAGCAACGAGGAATGTGGTGCGACTCATTGGTTGGTGGTTGGTGGTCTACAAAGCTTGATAGGGAGAGTCGTGTGAGCAGACATGTAAAGGATAATTTTATTTCATACTTTTCTCACATGAATGTAGAAAAATAAAATATCATTGTTCTAAGATAGGAATCGATCGCAGGTAAATATCCCGTCACCTTTCTATTATAGGTTATTGAAGGTTTGAGACATCTTAGAATAGAATAGAAGTGTCGGCACTTAAAAAATAGGCCCATGGCCTATTGCCGATTCTTGTACTTTTCGCGACTTGATTCACAAGGGATCCGGCCTTTAAACTCGATCTTTCCATAACTGACGATTGATTGAGATAGTTGCTGAACTTATTGCCTGGTCCGTAAGGTGCTAGGCATTTCAAGACTGAACATACGCTCCTGCATAGCTTCGTCTAGTCTGTTCTTGAAGATGTTCATACTCGGAGCGTCAACGATGCTATCAGGGAGACTGTTCCACATATCGGTGACTCGAAGCGAGAAGAAATGTTGTCGCATGGATGTGTTACAACGCAGTCTTTTTAGTTTATAACCGTGGCCCCTGGTGTTAGTTCTTGTTTCAAATTCTAGTAATCCTTCTGGGACCTCGTATAAACCGTGGGTATACTTGTATACTTCAATGAGGTCTCCACGCAGACGCCGATAACGGAAGCATGGAAGCTTCATAATTTTTAATCTTTTTTCATAAGGCTTGCCTTCTAATTCCGGAATTATCCTTAATGAACACTATCGACTAAATTTTTGTCCTTTTCTAGTTTTGGTGACCACATTGCGTTTCCAAACTCTAGGTTCGGACGCACAACAACGACAAACAACAGGTTCATCGCTTCAGCATCTATGTACTCGTAAGAGCGTCTGATCAGTCCAAATCGTTGATTGGCTTTATTAACTTGAGCTTCAATATGCTTAGAAAATTTCAGCTCATTGTCGACATTAACTCCTAAATCCTTTTCCATTGTCGACTTCGACATCATCACTCTGTCGTTGCAACCATGTGCTCTCATACTGTAATCTTGCTGTTCATTATTCTTCCCAAGGTTGATTACTTTACATTTGTCAGCATTAAAACGCAGCTGCCACTATCAGCCCAGTCAACCAGCCTGTCAAGATAACCTTGCAACTGTACTCTTTGCAACGTATTCTTCACTGTGTTATAAATTTTTGTGTCGTCAGCATACATCGAGCACACACTAGACACAGCTTCTGGCAGATCGTTTATAAACGCAACGAATAAAACACGCCTGAGAACGCTTCCTTGTGGCACGCCGCTGCGCACTGAAGCCCAGTCTGATACGGACCCATTAATACTGACACGTTGTCGTCTCCCTACTAGAAAATCTCTGATCCATTTGAGAACATTACTCTCAATTCCCAAAGACCTAAATTTACGCAACAATCGTTCGGGTGGTACACTGTCAAATGCCTGGGAGAAATCGTGGTACACTGCATCTACTGGCTCCCTTTCGTCCAGCAGTCGGGTCCATTCATTCAGAGGAGACAAGAGGTTAGTGGTGCAGGATTAGTCTTACCCGAGACGATTTAGGATTTTAGGTTTACGGTCACCGAAATGATTGAAAATCAATAGAAGCTCTTGCTATTCCGCAAGTATCGAGTACGGGAGGCGCATCCAAAGAAATAATTTTCCTGGTCCAGGTTGTTTGAGTCGTACGACACGCTGAGCAGGTCCCGTGTATCTGCTTCTAACAAGGAGATCCCTGGTGTAATAATAGCGGGTTCAGCGTTCATTAGGCCGTAGGCCCGACGACGATTCTCAACATCGCAGATTATTCACAGCTTCTTGCGGTCTCGAACTAGCAACTCACTGCTCCAATTCTACTGTGCTTAACCGCCCAGCCTCTTTGTCGATTCTGAAACCCGCGCCTCTCTGCTCCAATCCTGGTACTCTGAACTTTAACCACTGGGCCATGCGCACGTAGACTTGACGGGAACACTTGTACGCTCAGATGTAGCTTCATAGTCTGCGCGACGTTTAAAGCAGCCCAGACTTGAAGCTGGCGGGTCGGTTCTAGTTCCCGCTAGAGCTCGTCACTACATGGAAAGGTCATTGAGTGTCCCTAAGAGAGCCAGGCCGTAACGACACGGAATCACGGCAAGAAAGAGTTAACAAGGAGCACAACTGCACAAAAAAGTATCAGCCGACCGAGAGACTCAGGCATGGAACAGGAATATTAGAGGATAATAAAACGATATGTGATGAATAGATTTATACGTTCGCATTAAAATGCCTTCACAAGTTACGATGAATCAATTAGCAATGTAAATGAAAGCTAGCAGGACAGATCAACCAGGCCGCAGCTTATCTCATTTAACAGACGTTCAAGAAATACAATAATTACTACGCTTGACGGCCTTGCATTTACACTGTTAAAGTCAATCGCTGAAACTGCAATGAAAATCGGCTTAATTAGTAACATAAACAAGACTTCTGTTAATGGAAACAATGAGAAAACACTGACATTTCGATCGTAAGTATTATTATTAAAAACATCTTAATGAGCTAACCGCCTAAGTTCTACTATACACAACGAAGCAGCAGAAGGAAGACAAGAAATCGCAGTCTACTGAACAACCAAGGGCAGGTAAACTTAAGAAGTGCCTACACTGCAAGTAACGACGCACATTTAAAAGCTGACTATAAGACGCATAAATCCTCTAACTGTAAAGCTCGTGAGCTGCTCAAGTTTGAACACAAGAATCGGGAGAATGAAAATTTCTATAAAGAACGCGCCGCTTACTACCAGCTACACAACAATACGCAGGCCGACCAAAGTCTTTCAGCTGAGCTTCTGTAAAATTTAAAGTGATAGATAATTGATGATGAATAAATCTTCTTCCATGTCATAGTAATTGTAATGTTCTTAAATTAAATCTTCCAACAATTTTTAAAAAATGTGGCTCGGAAAAAATCTTTGGTTTGCTGCGAGGACTACAGCCTAACTAACATTCACGAGTTTACGAAGAAAGGCACTTGCACTAGGCGGGGATGACTTTTTTTCTCATTTACGTGCGAATAAGTTATGTTTCTCTTTTACGTGCGAACAAGTTTTCACAATTTTAGCAATTTTGATAGGTAAATAATAAGTATTTATAGATAAGAAGATTGACCTTGTTTGGTGGAGCTGTGATGTTCTGAGAGACATGCTAACAACCAATCCACATCTGCAAGAACCGCAGACAGCGGCACACATACTTTTCAACACATGCGCAATATCTATTTGAAAAACTAACAAAATTCAACTAGATCATTTGACGAGAATCTTGCAGAAAAACGAGAATTTGAGAAGCAGAGAAGCATCTACTGATAGGCAGCGTTGAATCATATAAGGAAAGATTCAGGCACGACAACCTAGTCAACACAGAAACGAGTTGCAAAAACAATCAGAAAATATTTCATTGAAATGTGCAGCTTTCTTAATACGGAGGAGAAACTGCTTCCGTGTATGTAATAAAACAGTGAAGAAACATCGCTAGTCGGATTAAGTTGATCTCAAGGCACATGAAACAATGGATGGCATCGATTTGTTCTTAGGAGATCGCGAACACACCAAACGCAGTCCAACTCTAAACATTCACAAGCAGGACTTACAATACTTATGTAAAATACAATACAGGCGAAGTGGTATAAGTAAATGGCATTAGTGTCATAGAGCTAAGTTAGACTTTGGTTAAGTTAAGAAGGCATGTCAAGCGGAACTACGATGCACGAGGCAATGCTGTAATACACAAGAGAAAAGGGCACTCAGAAGAAATAGACGAATTTCCACAAGCTGCATAAAATATTTGTGTGTCCCACAACACCGACTGCAGCAAAAAAGTGTTGCTTTATAACAACGAGGATATACCATCCCATAAAATTTACTCAAGATCAGGGGTCAAAATACAATACATCATTCGAGTGGCAGATTGAGAGCTCAGGCACATGTTTTACACATGTATTAATTTTAGCAAAAGATCGTCATAAAGAGGGACCGAGTATAGGGAACAAGTGCTTTCAACAATATCGAGCTTCATAAATTCTCAGCTCCTTCCTTCAGTCGTCTGTCGAGGAATTACATAAATTTTTCTTTGGAGAAACCCTAAAATTGATTGGTACGCCATTGCGATTCCAATTGTTTGATGTACTAGTATGTGCACGATTGAAAAATGTTTAAGATCGCTCAATACAACTAGCAAGAAAAGAATTGGAAGGAGGCAGGCACTTGATGGAGCTCTCAGGGAACTGGAAGCGTTGGCACGTTGAGACGGAAGATCTGAGTGTGGAGCGAAGTGTAAAAAGTTTGAATCCTTACATTACTTCTAAAAATACCAGGCCTCAGATTGCACTACACGCAACAAAACCTGTTCAGCAAATCTTCGATAGTCATAAAAATCCTCCGGGAGATGAAATAGTTTGGACGGCGCCTGATCTACAAGCAAGATGCAAGTGATAGCTATCAGATATTACCATCTTGAACTAAGTTCGTAAGTACTAAATACTATAAACCTACCAGAAGGCAGAGAGCCAGGAGGATCTTTAGGCTGAGGCGTTTTGGGGGTCGGTGCTCGGATGAAGTTTGAGCTAAAATATTTGAGCTTATTTAAATAACAGGCAACTTGGCACTAGCCTCAGTCAGCTCACCCACTTAACGACTAACAATCTATTGCAAAGAAGTTAAAACAAAATGGTACATTTATAAGCTTGCATATAAGATAAAAAATTAATGTTCAATGAAATGGAGTTTAAAGAGATGAAGTCCAATCATTGTAACCACATATTCGTATTGAGTTAAAAAACAGCACCAGGTTCATAATTAAGAAATGTGACAAATATTTGAGACATTCGAAATTAGAGAAGTAAAGATTGACAAATCATTACTCTGGAGGACAACCAAACTGAGATGAAGGGAGTCTCAAACTTTCAAATGAAGGGAGTTTCACAAGACTTTCAAATAAATCCTGATAATCGGCGTTTAGAAACCGGAATTTCAGATGGCCATTATTGTTGAAGAAAATCTGGCCCCGTCGGAATCCATACATGGATGCGGCAGTCAACTGTGCAGCGAGCATGTCTTCGTACACAGGCATAACGATTGCGCGCCACGCACGAAAAGTGAACAAAAAAATTCGTGTGCGCAGTCAATAAACTCAGTAATTCACATTAGAAATAATACAAGTGAATTAGAATGCAGTACGATGCTACTCAGTCATCTCGACCATGGGCAATGATCGATAAAGTTGGAAATTCGAATGATTACGCCGTATGGAGTCGTCTCTGGAGTATGTAAAAATGAGAATTTTTGAGTGGGGAAAAAATTTTTGACCCCAGCACTGTAGGAGATGATGTCTGACCAGCGTAGCATGCCTGGGATGGCCGCTTCAGATCTATTTGCCGCCGTACATGGGGTTCTTGAAGGTGGAGGTGGCCTGCTTGTAGATCGGGTTCTCTCCCTGCACACAAAAAAACGTCGCTAATACTGTATATTGCACTTTAGCTCTATGGCTGCAATATAAACATGACAATCAAGATTATCCTTTAGCAGATCCACACAGATACACGAGGATGATTAAAGGAGGTACGTAAATGGATAGCAAATCACACGCTTTTGCCGATGTCTAAATGAAGTCTTACGTACGAATATAACAACAATAGCTTCATGGCTCATACTTTACATCTCGAACAGATTATAACCTACCGTCAAACAATACATGTTTGGTATGTAATAGAAACTATTTGCCATTTAAATTTCAAGGAATCTGATGATAAGTGAAAATCTTATCTTCTCATCCATCGACACGGCAAGAAAGCCAACAGACATATAAAATACAAACCGTTTATGAAAACAAAGTGTGGATGACTGTCCATCAATCGCGGACAGCCAAGACATAACCATGACACGGTAACTCACCATATCCCACTTGGCCATCATAACCATGACACGGTAACTCACCGTATCCCACTTGGCCATCATAACCATGACACGGTAACTCACCGTATCCCACTTGGCCATCATCCTCTCCTTCTCGAACTGCGCGTACTCGCGACGGTCGTGTATCGTGGTGAGCACCTTCCACATCAGCAGCAGCGCCAGCCCCACCGCCACGATCGCGCCGATCACCCCCAGCACGATGCCTGCCACGGTACACAAGGGTGATTACACTCATATACGAGTCATTACGATCATGGGTCACCACTTACATGGGTCATTATGCTCATATGGGTGACAAGAGGAGGAATAATGAGAACAACAATATGAATTAGAGAAATAAAACTCTGCAGCGTGAGTGGTAGAAACAAAAGACTGCAATATGAATTCTGGAAAGAAACCTCATAGATAATCAAACGAATTTTGATAATGATGATATGATATAAAACATCACAAACAAAACGGAGATAAGATAGAGGGACAAAATGCTCGAACAACCAGAGAATTGCCGGAACATACAAGTCGAGAATAACTCGTCAACAATTGCAATCGTCAATAAAAAAAAGGCATCTGACGCTGAAATAACATTGATTAACCCTTTACTGCCAAACTGGACTTTCAAGTCGCCTTTAAAAAAACGCCTGTATAGGAAATATGTCATTTTTTGAAAAATTGACATGAATAAAGCCGTCTATTTCTCTGTTTTACATATGTGTACCAAGTTTCAAAGTGACCCGTCTGTAAATAACCAAGTAAAATTTGACCCAGACGCTCCCCGTAAGAGGAGCTCCCCTGAAGTCGGGCGGTCAAGAGTTAAACGTTGTTTCGACGTCCTTTGCTTGGACGTAAAGCGCAAGAAGAGACCCACCGAGGATATCGAAGATGGGAGGGCACTCGAGTGTCTGCTGGACGCGCACGATAGGCTCCTTATTCTCGCCGTAGCCGTAGACGAATGTGTAGCGGCAGTCGTTCTCGTCGAAGAACCGGCACAGCTTCTCGCCTTCTTGTTCTGTTCCAACACATTCGAGAATTAACGTGCATATTATCATCTGCAAGACTCGTGGCATGTAACTGCTTCAATGCTACTACTTTGTTCATCTCATTAATCCCCTCATTCATACGAAGCTGAATAAACTAGTAAACCTAAGTGACAACTTACACGAAATGTTTAAACAAACACAAACACTGAAATTGAAAATTTATTGAATTAATGGAGTTAATAAACGAAATAACTTTACAGTACACACCTGAGTTGAGCAATCTCCTTGCCTCTATTTCCGTCTTGAATTTATTTGAACCAATATAACCGAGGAACGTCTATACCAACAATACCTGAGAGCCGAGCAAGGTAGTAGCATGACCTCGTCCAAGTGCGTAACTTTGCTATACGATGGCTTCAACATCCAATTTCTATTTGCTTATTATATTAACTTACTTATTTTTGAGAGGCAATAATTATTTCTGAGGGTGAAATTACTTTTTCTCAAATGGAGAACAAGAGGCACCTTCATTGCAGTGACGTTGCAGTGAACAGGCAAGTCTACTGCAGGTCAAAGTGTGCCGAAATTGAACTAAATTAAACGAATAGTAAAATGTCAGCAACATCAAAATAACGATGACATGCCGCCAACCAAATAAGTTAGAACAGAAATTTTAGAACAGATAGAAATATAAATAGGTACTTTAAAAGATTAACTAGCGCGTATTTTCTTTCTAAAAGTGACACCGAAATTCCATAAACAGAGTTCGTACCGGTATTTAAAAAAAAAATCCATGACTTTTCCATGACTCCATGATCATCAATATAATTTCTGAGACTCGTATACGACAGGTTTACCATGACTGAAAGACTAACCGTGCATATTCTATCATCTCCTACAGTTGATAAATAGCAAACGTGTAAATTCATAGCTCTTCATGACTCTTCAAAGGTGGCATGGCTCTTCAAAGCTGCTTCCCCCATATTTGACACATCAAAGTCTTTCGAGCACAATGTACATGATATCATTATACATTCATGCTTTGGATGGCGAGCAAGCCAGTTACGTTAAGCTTCTATTCTTAGCCACAAGTCATGAAATTTACACTTTCCAGGCATGGTGATGTAGAAATTGCACGCTGAAGATGGAACGCCGCCACTAAAAAAAGTTGTCGAATGCAACTGAGCTCGGTCACGTGATTGTATAACCAATCAGAACGCAGGAAACAAGAGACTGCACAAACATTAAACACAAGCAGCACAGAAAAATCAAATTTCATGGCTTTCCAGGTTTTCCGTGACCGGTACGAACCCTGATAATAGAAAAGTTAGAGATAGAAAAAGGCAGAGAACGGAAGCCCGTTTCTAGACTAAATGCATCAGAACATTTCAGAGATGAGAATATCGAGTGTAGGTTAGAGGAGTAAACTTGACAAAAGCTTTCACTCAGATAAATGAGCGAGTCTCGTCCAAATAACGATGCAGTTGTTGCCCATCAATAGGTGGGGTATCCCGACCTAGTTTGACCAGGCGAAGGGCGTAACAGCGCAACGTCCGCTCTCTGCTCGGACTGCGGGAAGATTGTGGGTCACAAGTGGCACAAATGATTCCATTATTTCCGTCTGTGCTGTCTACCACCTCAGGTAGACTCGGTTCATTTCTCGGTGTCGCAGGTATGCAGCTCGGTAGCCGTTAATGCGTGGTGCTTCCAGCATGCCTCAGGTTGGCGTCCCTAAATGAACTCTGGGTACTAGTTACCTTGGGGATCTTAAGGTCTTAAGGCACACAAGTCTACCTTCAACCCAGTCAGTGACGTTGATGGTGTAGTTGGCAACGAGCCTGCTGGTGTACTCGCTGTACAGCAGAGAACATCGGTCGCAGGCCCCGGGCTCCTCCATGAGAGGGCCGAACTCGAACACTCGGCACTCGACGCACTCTTTGAAGTCCGAGCATTGGAACTCGAGACCGCACAGCTGCCGCGACCAGGACCGGTGATGGGGAGGTCGTCAGTGGTGTTAAGAAAGCCGAGGCTCAGTGAATGAAGCTCTCCACTAGAAGCCATTAATGAGGAGTGTCGGAGTGTGCTGTTTTGCGTGTATGACTGTAGGTTAATGCATCTGTATGCGTTGAACGGTTGAAAGGACCTCGAATTCGAGCGTGTGTGCGAGAGTGTAAGATAAAAATTTTTGTGTATCGAGTGACATGCAAGTAAATGAGATTTTCTCCTCTCGGTGGACGCTTTTTCTATAGCAGTTGTTGAAATTGGAGTCATATTTAATACCCAAGAACAGCAAATAATGTATAAATTGGATCAAAGTCAGAAGAGTAATAAGAGAATCTTAACAAAAAGTGTTTTCTAGAGAAGAATGTTGACATCAAATTACGTCACTAATTACAGGAGAACATCAACGCAGTGGAGTTAAAATACCGACGCAGAACGACAACAGTAACGCTAATTGTAAGAAATACTAAGCCTGCCAACGTTACCAAAATGTCAGCAAGAAAATTGAAATAAAACAGCCGTATAGGAGCACTATCGAATTGATTACCGTATAGTAAATTTACGGCGGCAATGAGTGATACTTAATCCTTGTTGGAATGCAGGTACTAAAATACGTATGGCTATAACGTTGCAAATTTGGCAGTCTGGTAAGGTTTTAATTAATTGACCAAAGGCTGGTAACTAGGCATGAAGTTCATTAAGGACATTAGGTAGGCTGCCAGGCTGTCGGTAAGACGGAACACGGCAAGATGTCAACTTCTATTCCCTACCCAGAACTACAGGAAGCATGAGAGTCATACCTCTGACCTTAAATTAAAAGTCTGATTCGTGCTGTGCATCAAGGAATTGAAGGTGCGGAAGGAAAGAAGGATACGAAGAAAGAAATGGAAAACTCAAACGCAGCATCAAACTGAACACCATGCAAAACGTGAACATGTAAGGCAAACATTAGTGCAGCAATTAAGCAGTTTGGACAGTTCATGTAGAAGTCAAGCGTATCAGAAAACAAGCATGTAGCAAAGTCAAAAAGCATGCAGCAAAAATAACACGCAAGCTTGACAGTGGGTACCTCTATGCCCACCGTTACAGCCCACAAGAGATCCAGCCTCACTTGTAACAAGAATCTATCGGTGGGGAGTAATTCATGCGGAGTCAGAAAAGCCATCGCTGAACTGCACATCTCAGTTATTTTGATTAGGTATTTCTCCACAATCTCTGGAGTTGATAAGGAAAATAATGGACAAATGATGTGGATGCCTTACAAGTTAGGCTTTCCTGCTCTATAGAAGCCAGGACGGAGTTCCACACGTACCGTGGGTTTTGGTAAAGGCAATCTAGCGGGTCCGTTTCAATGAAAAACCGATGCCTCTTCTGTTGCCAAGGATTTACTTACGCAAAAGCTTATGATAACGAAAGATAATAGAGCCCACTTGTACAGTGGATACATTTTCCTCGTCGTTATAGTCTATAGTCAATTACTTGTTGGTATATGAGATACGTGTAGATAATTTTGATGAGAGTATCTCATCAAGTTCTCACCAACTGCAACATCGACTTTGGTGGCATTGAAGAGCGTGCAGTTGGCAGCGCATTCCTCCTCGTTGTACTCGCCGGTGCCGAAGACCTGGCACTGAGCGCACGCTCTGTAGGCCTTGCACTTGCCAGGGCACGCCTACGCAAGGGGCGGGCGGGGGTTAAGAGACCTCATCTCTGTTATATTATTTCCTCACAGGAGCATTCAACACACACAAAATTAGGTGAGAAACACACAAGGGATAGGATTTCATCCAGAGTGATATATCGTTACAAGATATTTGATTCTCTCGAAACAAATGCAACCGTTTCATTTCGATGTAAATCTAAAATTTTTTATAAAAAAGAATATGCGGATAGGATCTCACACGTAGCAGCATAACGGGATGACTGAAGAAACACAATACATTATGATGATCATTTAAACTAATAGAAGTTTGTATAATTAACGCTAGACTGATAATAGTACAGCTTGGTTAGGAATCCAATGTCTGAAAAAATTAACATAAAATCGGAATTAAAGAGCCAGTGGGACGTGAACATGCTTACGCCAAAGCATCTCCTGCACCGTCATGTCCGTCGTCAGGCTGAGGTTACACACGCTTCAATATTTCCAAGCCATATGACAGTCCATTATGGTTCACTCCTCAAACCATTCGCCGTGAGCACCGTTTAGACAAATTCAATCAACCACACTCACACGGGACAAAACATGTGCTTTGCAAGGTAAATATTATGAGGATGACACAAATTGAGTTGGACAATCGCAACAAAAGTGACAAGGATCACATGAACTCGCGAGGACCGGGGAGACTATAGGACATGGGGAAGGGCGGTCGGGGATGTGGAAAAAATGTAAAGCCTACAGTTTGGTCAGAAGGGAAGTCCCTGTGTCTGCTAAGGTTCTTACTGATGCACAAGCCCGTGATTGTTTGCCGCAAGCGTTGTGCGTGCATCAGGTATCACGGTCTAGTTAAAGTTTCGTTGACACTCCATAATCCAATTACTGGATAAACAAATATCTGGATAATTTCAAACAGCGCCCACGAAGGTTTTTTCCAGCAATCCCTACTATAATTTATTCAGTATTGTTTGTGCAGGAGAGTTCACGCATTAATACCATTGAATAGTCTTGGTTAGAGTTGCAGGACTCACCGGGCAGTCTTCACACCACTTGCCGGAATAGCGGCCGCCCTCCGCCTCAAAACACTTGCACTGATTGCACTCACACTTGCCGTTGCCAGAGCACTCCACGCCCGTGTCTGCTCAAACAAAACAAAGACATTACACTTGTAGTAGCAAGTTAATCAAAATATTGTTATGGATGCAACAACATTGTGTCTATTCAAACGATCTTTGTTGCTTTGAGGCCAAAGGTTTATAAACACCCCGCGTTCGGTGGGATTATGAGGAACAATAAACGCCCCCCGGGTCGGTGGGATTATGAGGAACAACTTTCTTTCACAAAGCAACATTAGAGGATATAATCACTTCAGGACTCAGTGTGCCACAGCGCTCGCAGCCAGGGTGCAGGATATCTCACCAGGGTTGATGCAGTCCTGGGTGCAGGATATCTCACCAGGGTTGATGCAGTCCTGGGTGCAGGATATCTCACCAGGGTTGATGCAGTCCTGGGTGCTGTCACAGCACCAGGGTGCAGGATATCTCACCAGGGTTGATGCAGTCCTGGGTGCTGTTCATGCACTGGCAGGCGTCGCCAGTCCAGCCTGGCCTGCAGATGCACTTGTCGCACACACACGTGCCGTGCGCCGGGCCGCTGCACAGCTCGCCGTCGTGGCGGTCGCACAGGAAGTTCGTGCAGTCACAATATTTGCCGCTGATCACCTGAAAAATTAACACAATCTTAACTACAATGACACAAGAGAATGTTCAAATGACACAATGTTCCCTTGCAAAATCTATCTGGAATACTCACTATGCTCTCGAAAACCTATACAAAATAATGAATAGTTTCATAAATAATTTTTAGATGGAAATTAAACGAAAGGTAAAAGGTGCTGACCTCATCAAGATTGTCTCGCTCATTGCAGACGCATTCGCCGCAGTTGCAGGATCCCTGGCCACTGCAGATCTTGGATGTGTTGGTAGCCCTGCATGATAAATAATTTTTATAACATATAACATAATATAAAGAAATAATAATTAAAATAATAATTGCCTTATTAGTCATGAAATCTCAGTGGAAGCTTATAAAGAAATAATAATTAAAATTATAATTGCCTTATTAGTCATGATATCTCAGTGGAAGCTTGCATTAAAGTTAAGCCAACAAGAAATCCTGTTTCAGAAGAGGATGAAATCCTATAAGATGAGATCAAGCAGCAAGGCTCGGTGCCTTCACTGTGTCTACTTCAGATCTCGTTACAATGGGAAATGCTTGGAATAACACAAATGAAATAAGTTACGTCTTTGCAATGGTCTTGGCAAATGCATTTAGCTATCAGCCATTTAGTTGTTATAACAACAAACTGATGTTAAACCAAATAGTTTTGTTATGGAGCAAAAACGAGGATTTCTCCAAGGGGAAAAAAAGACGACTTCTTTTTAGGAAAATTAACTTTTATTTTAGGGAAGCAAGGATTTTTCGAGGGGAAATATGGATTTATTTTTTGGAAACAAGGATTTATCTATTAGAAACGAGGTTCATTTCTCAAAAACAAGGATTTACTTCTTGGAAACAAGGATTTATCTCTTAGAAACGAGGTTCATTTCTCAAAAACAAGGATTTATTTCTTGGAAACAAGGATTCATTCAAAGAAACCAGCATTAGTTTCAGCACTGAATCACGACTCACTTGCAGGAGGAGTCGTCAACCTCGCCAGATCCGAGGGGCGTGTCGAAGCCGCACTCGCAGTGGCGGCCCAGGTAGTTGGGGTCACAAGCGCACACCCCGCACTGGTAGGTGCCGTGTCCTCCGCACACATCAGACGACGGCACGTATCCCTGCAACCGCGGGACATGTGTGAGGCGTGGTAGGGGTGAGTGAGGAGGGGCAGGGTAAGTGAGGAGGGGCAGGGTGAGTGAGGTGGGAGTAGGGGTGAGTGAGGCGGGGTAGGCGTGAGTGAGGTGGGAGTAGGGGNACTGGCAAGTGTACAATTAGTACTGGCAAGTGTACAATTAGTACTGGCAAGTGTACAATTAGTACTGGCAAGTGTACAAAGTATTGTCTAGCATACCAGCATTACCGCACAAGTGTTATCTGACGAGATATCTTGCCGATGTTGCAGCACAAGAAACACTCAAGACACAATTAGCATATGTAACATGAGGGCAACAGCGGGGCAGGACCTGGTCGCCGACATGGAGGTTATCACACACGGACGTCTCCACTTCGGGGCCGCCCTTGCAGCGCGAGAAGTAGCGGATGTGCACAGGTGCTGTTGCGTTGTCCTTCAGCTCCACTTTACTCGTGATTTTCTGCGCAGTAATCATCAACCATTAGAATAATGTAACTTTCACTCGTCAGGTCGCAATCATGGCGTGCTACTGAGATATCATGTGCACAATACTCACACTGTACACAGTCACAATACTCACACTGTACACAGTCACAATACTCACACTGTACACAGTCACAATACTCACACTGTACACAGTCACAATACTCACACTGTACTCAGTCACAATACTCACACTGTACTCAGTCACAATATTCACACTGTACTCAGNCCTACCTGCGCCACGGAGAGGTAGTCCAGCAGGGTGGAGTGCGTGTACATGCAGCCTACCTGCGCCACGGAGGGGTAGTCCAGCAGGGTGGAGTGTGTGTACATGCAGCCTACCTGCGCCACGGAGGGGTAGTCCAGCAGGGTGGAGTGCGTGTACATGATGCCCTCCTGGTCCAGGTGGCACTCCCCGTCATTGGGTTTCACAATACCGCCCAGCTGTGAGTGCAGAAAACCATTTAAATAGATATATGATTATATAACAGTAATGGTGAGGCCACAGTAATTTATTGAGAAATTGTGTAGTAGTTTTCAAACTAATTAAGATTCTCAGATTATTAATAGGATTCACATTCATTGATGCCAGTTCGCAGTTCAATGACGAAGTTGAACAAAATGCCAACGGACAAATTGTTGACATGGACAAATTACGTCCTAAAATTAAAACTGAAAAAATGAGGTGAACAACGTGGGCCTTCATCTTCCCCTATTATTTTTGAGCGCTTTGAGGGGGCTCATGAAGAAAATAAAGATAAAGCAGGACACTTTTATCTTGCTATTAGTTTCACAAATGGCTGATAATTAAATTTTATTTAGTTAAAAGAGAAATTGTACACAATGCATTTGAGAAAAATATGCATGTAGGAACCAATTCCCTTTTAAAATATCAATAAGCCAAGCAAAAGAGAACCTGGATTTTCACTATGGCAAGGATAGAAAACAGGAAACAAATTTTCCCATCAGTCTAATGAGCGTGTAGTACCTTGCCGTCGCCAGCGTAGTGGAAGCCTGCATCAGTGGAGAAGAGGAGGAGGTGGCGGGCGTTGTCGCGCCATCCGATCTGAGACTTGCACTTGATGGCCTGCATGATGGCGTCGAAGCCTCCCTCGGGGGCGTCCAAGTTACCAGACACAGGAGCGTTGCGTACTTGGTCCTGATATGAAGGGGAGCAGCACATAAATACGAGTGAGAGCAGCTTATAAATATGAGTGAGATAAGCACACGAATATGAGTGAGATAAGCACATGAATATGAGTGAGATAAGCACATGAATATGAGTGAGATAAGCACATGAATATGAGTGAGATAAGCACATGNAAAAGAGCGACACAGTAATCGGTAATAGGATTCACATTCGTGGATGCCAGTTTGCAGATCAATGACACTACAGAATTACTTCAGAATTTCTCATAATTTTTATCTAGAATAGGGAGTTCCATGAACAAAATGCATGTTAAAATGCCAACAGGCATATTATATCCAAAGACAAATTACGTCATAAATAAAAACTGAAAAAATTATGAGGTGAACAACGGGGGCCTTTATCTTCCCCAATTATTTTTGAGTGTTTTGAGAAGAAAATAAAAACAGGCGCAAGCTGGACACTTTTCATCAGGCTATTTGTTTCACAAATGGCTGATAAATAAATTTTATTTAGTCAAAAGAGAAATTGTACGTAATTCAGTTGAGAAAAATGTGTATGTAGGAACCAATTCCCTTTTAAAATATCAATAAGACAAGCAAAAGAGAACCTGGATTTTCACTATGGCAAGGATAGAAAATAGGAAACGAATTTTCCCACCAGTCTAATGCGCGTGTAGTACCTTGCCGTCACCGGCGTAGTGGAAGCCTGCATCGGTGGAGAAGAGGAGGAGGTGGCGGGCGTTGTCGCGCCACCCGATCTGAGACTTGCACTTGATGGCCTGCATGATGGCGTCAAAGCCTCCCTCGGGGGCGTCCAAGTTACCAGACACAGGAGCGTTGCGTACTTGGTCCTGATATGAAGGGGAGCAGCACATAAATACGAGTGAGAGCAGCTTATAAATATGAGTGAGATAAGCACACGAATATGAGTGAGATAAGCACATGAATATGAGTGAGATAAGCACAAAAATATGAGTGAGAGCAGCTCATAAATATGAGTGGGAGCAGCTCATAAATATGAGTGAGAGCAGCTTATAAATATGAGTGGGAGCAGCTCATAAATATGAGTGAGAGCAGCTCACAAATATGAGTGAGAGCAGCTCACAAATATGAGTGAGAGCAGCTCACAAATATGAGTGAGAGCAGCTCATAAATATGAGTGAGAGCAGCTCACAAATATCAAGACCAAAGCTTTGATAGCATTCAGGACAACTTGAACCTTTAAAACTAATGAGGGTATCGCTAGTGCATCAAAATTTGATTGCAATAAAAGAGTCATTACACACTAGCAAGATTTAATAATGTCGGCATCAAGTACACAAACAAATACAGCATGAAATTTACCCCAATGGTCTAACAAACATCTTGATCTATGAAACTTTTTTCAGCCGGGAAGTATGGAAGAAATAATGCCTTCATTATACATGAAATACCAAATAAGAGATGACAAAAAAATAAATTTTTTTCCTAATCAACTTACAACACAAAACATATCTAATTTAACTGTAGAAAAATAGTAAGAAATTTATTGAAATAAAGCCAACACACAAAGTCAGGCCGACTTGCCCTGTAAACAATCAAGAAATTGCAGGAGGAAGACCAACTCACCACAAATGACGAGGCGTTCTCGTTGAGTTTGAGAGCATTCCGGAAGCCATAAGGACGAGCACAGTCCTTGCACGGAGCAATCAGCCTGCACAAGACGAAGCAAATACATAACAAAACAATCAACAAATTTACTACACTTTTAAACAAGAGAAATGCAAGGCAGATGAATAAAGGCAATAGTAAATATCTTTTACCTGAACCAGTTAAGAAGGAAATGAATTGACAAGTTACACTATTTCAATCTCAAAAGGAACAAAAATTGTAATACAACTCTAAAATATAAATGAATTACAAAAACGGAAAAATATGAGTAAAAACTCAATGAAGTTAAACGACAAAGTTGAATAACTTGAACTCACTTCTCTGGGACAGTGCTGACGTAAGGCATGACAACCTTGTCTACAAAGGAGCCAAAACCAAGCCGGAAATTACGGGTAATTTTCTGCATCTCCTCAGCCAGAGTGGCGCCCAGGGCTGACAAGGAATCCTTGTCATCCTCCATGCTCTTGGAAAGGTCCATGAGATAATACAAGTCCACAGGATAGTCCTCAGCCTGGCGGAATGTCACCTGAAGGGACTGACTTTCGCCTGCAAGCAAATTAGTTGATTACAGAATGTACTTCTCAAACTGAAACAAGCAGCCGTAGACGCACAGTCAAAGAAAAAACATCTGAAAGTCGCAATTCATCTTCCTTGACTTAGCAAGACAATATTTCAACAATAATGATCATGAGTCAATGACAATTATAATGATAATACTTCCACAATTCATCTTCCTTGACGTAGCAAGACAAAATTTCAACAAAAATGATCATATGTCAATGAAAATTATAATGACAATGTTCCCATCATTTGAGCACATTTTCATCAATTCATTTTTCATTGAGCACATTTTCATCAATTCATTTTTCTATCTTTAGTTATTCAAGATGAAATTTAATGCTTGAAAGTGAAAAAAATTAAACTGGATGCTTATAGAGTGCATTTGTAAGATGGAACAATACTGACGGACTCTAAGCTGTAGGGCAATGTTTTGAGGACGCATTTGTATGAGACTCTGGTTGTGGGAGCCATGTGCACCACCAGCAGCTCCAGCACCACCGCTACCAGCAAGCACTCCAGCCATCGCAAGCTCTTTATCCAGTACAAGCTGTAAAAATGTTGGTTACTTATAACTTAACAACTTTCTCAGTTTCTTAATAACACATTCAAAAATAATGTTGGCGATTCAATGGAAAAAATTAATGTAATAAACTTACTCTTAAAACAGTGAAATATATTTAATCTCTGATAATCCTCCTCTGTAACCAATTTAAGTGTCAGGAGGCAAGCAACAGCATCACACATCAGTAAGAATTGAAAAATTCTTACTTCATTTCTAACACCTATGAGTACAACAGTGTTGTTACTGTTGTCAAAATGACAATTATTATGATTAATGACACAATTGATATGTAATGATTCATTTGAAGGAAACCTACTCTGCAATTACCTACTATCTTTGCCAATATAAGCAAGGAATAACATTGAGAAAATTAAATATTAGAGTTATTGAAAGCTAAAGTGCAAGTCAAACACATGAATTTTGGTTAAAAATAACAAGTGGAATGTGTGTATTCTATTTAGAAAGTATCAACTGACCCTGTAAAAATTCTCTGGAGCATAAATGTTATCCTTGCCACACTGAGCCGTCCACTCATCCAGAGCACTGCCAGCCCTGTCAGTGCAGCGCAGCAAGGACTGCTCTGAGCTGCTGAATTCCTGCACAAGCAAAATACATGAGCAAATGTTACATTTTCAACTATAAAGGATATTCTCAATCCGTGTTAGCAGAGAACCGATTTTTCAAACATAACTAGTCTTTAATAGCATATTTCTGTGAATTTAATTCAAATAATTGTTCCCTAAAGGATCATGTCTGCCACAATATGATGATAATCGTAACTATTTAATCTACTTATAAACCACAGCATAAAAAATATGACCAAAAAACTTACCCCAGGCTTGCCACACCAAATACAGTTGGGAGTCTGGATGCAGGCTGAGCAGGTCTGTGCATGTTTACAGTCACTGGCCACTGCCACAGCAATGAGGCTGCACAACCCCATTAATAATAGATGGATCTTCATCATCTTGCAGTCCTGGAACAAAAATACTTATTTGAATATAATTATTCTCATAAAACAAGAATTTAACAAACAACTTGCTGTCTCATCACAGCACACAATCCATTTCAACCATCACTTAAATTGATTCAATCACTGTAAGTGATTGTTAACCCTTTATATATACTGCCAGATTGAACATTCAAGTCATTTCTTTTAGTCTTGATGTAGTGATTTCAACCGAAACTATACTTATCGATATAAGGGGTTGCGTCGACAGTATTTATAGTTATTTCAAGACAACCAGTTATTTCGACACCTGTATTGATCTCGTCAATTGTATGGAACTCTCGATAGAGTTTTAAATAAACATTTTAAAATACTGTCATGTTTCTAGCACAAGGGTCGGCGTGTTGAAAAGGTTCTCACGCTGGCAGCTAGGCTACAAATTGACAAGGGAAAAGATACAAATAAGCATGTCAACACTTATATACTTAAAGACAGAAAATCCTACTCTAGTACAGGACTGGGCGTTCGAGCTAGATACTATCTCCTAACAGGCTCAGTATGATTACTCGAGGCGAACACAGCGGGAAACAACTAAAGGTAGCTACCATGAGAATACTATTTCAATTTTTCACAGTTGTACATCACCCGAGGTCTGTGGAGGCGATAGCGTCTTGGATGAAACTGGTGGCGATGCTCCGACGCGCCCTGGTCGTTCCAGTGTTCCTTGAGGCCGACCGGCAGGGTTTCTATTCCATAGTATAGATGCTGATGGCCCGATCGTGGTCGTTCTCTTCGCCGGGGGGTGCTTCTCTGTAGTTGTAGGTCGGCTTCAAGATAACTTGCTTGAAGCGGTAGTTAAGTCGTAGTTCCTTTTATTCGATGGTAAGTCGTGAGATCTCAGAGTAGTTCCACTATTTCGACAGATCGGTTGCAATATTTCGTCGTCAGTTGTCTTCTTCTTGGTGATATACAATGCGGTCGGCTGAAGTTGTCTGAAGAGACGTCATGACTCAAGAAAATAACGAACACCACAATTGTTTCTAAACATTCACTCTTCCCTGAATACGTGGTACAAACGACGTGCGGCAAGATCCTCCGCGCTCGACTGACTCCGCACTCAACTGGCTCTGTGCTCGAACTCTGGTGATCTAAATTCTGCACACAACACGATGTCTTCTCGGCATGCTGGCCGACTCGTACTGAGCTGCCTCTTCTCCTACCTCACTCCTTTTATAGCCCCGTTCACTACCCGCGTGAGGCGTCCTACACCCGCTTTGTTTTGAATTTCAAACCGTTGGCTTCAATCAATCTTCAACGGTTCTACATATATTAACAATTTTGAGATACTATGAATTTCTATACTAATCAAGGCAAATGCTTAGGTCATGGCCGAGCAATTTTTTCAACAAATGAAAATTAGATTGATTCTTTACAATTACTGCGAGATGCTCATGAAAGTGATAATGTTAGTGAACGTTCCCATGACATGGTGGTGGACCTCAACAAGTCATCGCAGAATGTTGTCTTGCCTTGGCGAGTGAAGAATTCCTATTCTCAGCACGTGACATTACAATAACACAAAAGCATCGATTGCTGCGTTTCACCGTACCTTGTTGCAATGGCTCCAATGATCATTTTTAAAGCCGCATTTTCAGAAGGCAACTAGTTAAGCTACCGAAGTGTCTCCGACAAAGCTTTGGACAGCAAACAAGCCACCGTCTCCATTGATTGTGAACTTGTCCTACAGTGGCTCACGTTAAGATTCTTTGCATTTGCCCAGCCATCAACAGATGGACCAAGAATTCTGCTGCTCGATAGTCACGCATTGCATTGCTCCTGTAGATATTGCCTATGTCAGGCAGAACAACTTGACATTTCAATAGCGTCAATGCCTATACCTATATATCCACAAAATATTGGCGATATCTATCACAGCTTGTAACTTACAAGGATATGCATGAGAACTGAAAAGGTGCGTCGTGCATGCAGTCATTGACGGACACAAAGTCTTGTTACGCATATAGTCTTATTCTTTCATCGATATTCTTTCTTCTGCCATGGCCGGTGTAAAATCAAATATGTATAATATTTGAGAAAATATAACAATATTTTACCATGATCTATTTCAGTATCAATGGCTGGAGCTATATAGGTGTCTGTGACGGTTGATATAGTAATATAT
>NW_025937079.1:86630-114568 GCF_000764305.2 Hyalella azteca
GATATTACCATATCCATAAACATGCCATTGAGCATTTGCAACAACCTTGTCCACTGCAAGCTTCGTAGCAGCAGCCTTATAGCATTTTTTCTGTATCTGTAAGCTTACGGGATGGCTTGTAATTTCACAGTATTTTAATTGGGTTAGGTGAATTTACTATAAAAAAAGATCATGAAAAACATACCTGAAACAGAAAGGAATGTTTTAGTGACAACCATCATAGGTATATTTTGGAGAAATAAATCATAGTTTAGGTCAATTACTTTTCATTCTATGATTCCCGGTGCACAATTATATATATAGCATTCTATCTACAATTTTGTGACGACCAATGATGCACTAATTTTTTGATAAGTGAAATTTTTTTTGCGGAGCGAGGTAAATGTAACCAATATTCTTTGTTTTTAATCAATTTTTTACTTAACTGACCCTTTGCTTACTGAGGTTCTACAGTAAATGCGTTTTTGGGGGTGTCCCGAATAGCCCTGAGGGGGTGTCCCGAGTAGCCCCGCCATGCGGAAATGGCCCCATTTTTTTTGGAATGAGTAGCCCCGATTGACAGTATATTGATGACAGCTCCTAGACGCTCAATATTTTTGTTCAATATTTTTTGTTGCACAATATTACTGAGCATGTAGGGGCCATATTGATGGGTTGCGCAATATATTGTGCAATTACGCCCCCAGACGTGCAACCGTACTGCACAAACAGTGCCAGCCAGACTTTCACATAGCCAACATGTTGAGCGATAATGACTTGTGCTGCCTAATAATTGCTTTGTCAGCAAGTCGTTAAAAAAGTAAGAGAGGCTCGCAAAAAGGTAGAAAATGGTAGAAACAGTGGTTTATCAACAGAGAGTTCACCCACAAAAAATTGTTTAATGAATTGAGAATGATTGAACCTAATGATTTCTGGAATTTTGTACGAATGGATGGGGAACTTTTTGACAAACTCCTTGCTTTGGTTACTCCTGCAATCGGTAAAATAATCCCTGTAATTGGTAAAATCACTGTACTTTTCAGTCAGTACATCGTACTGTTCAAGCTTCTTAGCACGATTTGCGTAGTCTTGGCACTTGACATCCCATAGAGCTGGGAGACCCCGATATACCTCAATGAATTCCAGCATAAATTCTTTATCAGCTTTCTTAACATCTGTTATGATGTAATCCACGTTGCTAAAATGACGTGTAGATAAGCGTAAAACTGCCCACTGGGGACACACTGACAAAACATTACGCAATATAGCCCCTACATGGCACAATATCTTCCGGTTTGTTCAATATATTTTCAAGATTCTGAAAATTACGCAATATATTGCACAGCCTGTCAATACCTTCAAACGGGGTAAAAAGGGACAGTTCTGCGCATTTTTGGTTAATAACTTCTTACCATGAAACATTTCAGAAACAAGTTTAGGCTCATTTTATAGCTCTTTGCAAGGGGTATCAAATGGCATCTTCAAAAAAATTCCATATGCTATTTGTAAGGCGCTAGACGCAATATGAAAGGCTCCTGAATTAATCTTGAAATTGGGTAAAAAGGGACACTTGAAATAAAACTCAATTTCAAACATTTGAAGCAAGTAGAGTGTACTCATCTATTACTAACAGTACTCTGAAGTCCTCCTCTTTCATTTTAGATGATGTAGATGTAAAATAAATGACATTTTCTGTGATTTTTACTTGTTTTTCCTTTATTGATATGATATTACCATAATCATTAATTACCGTATTATTAATGTGATATAACTGTATCCATGGACATGCTACTGAGCATTGACAATGACCTTGTCCACTGCAAGCTTCATATTAGCAGCCATGTAGCATTTTTTCTGTATCTGTAAGCTTACAGGATGGTTTGTAATTTTGCACAATTTTAATCAAGTCTAGTGATTTCATTATAACAAAAAAGATCATGAAAAACACCTGAAACAGAAAATAATGTTTTAGTAACAACATCATATGTTTTGAAGAANAAGGACCATATCTATCGATTGGTCCTTGCCATTTTTCTAAATTCTAATTTTTGTGGGTGGGGTGGGTATTTTTAAAAAAAGATTTTATTTCCCCTCCCCACCCTTTTGAATTTCCCCCACTTTTTTCAAAATATTTTCAAAACTATAACAAAATTGAAAAAAAGCTACACCCAATCTCTAGATCTTTTATTTGCAAATTGAACGGTATGTCTCTCATTGCTGTAGCTTAAAAACTCTAGGGGAAGATAGGTTTACAGTGACAGTAAGTGTGAATGTTCAGTAGAGCGCAACAAAGTACAGAGCACCTTGAAATAGGCACTCAAGGTGGCATGGATACAAGACTAGACATTACTGGAGCTGAAATTCAGTCAAGGATAGTTGGAACGACTGCATGAGCTCCATCCCACACGACAGCAGCTGGGTAACTAAAGATCAGCGTCTTCAGACCGTCTATCTATGTGCCCGGCCGGTAATTTTTGCCTACCTATCTTAAATGTGAAAGAACTCCCCCACCCCTAACCCTTTCGCCATCTGTCATCAAGGCATAAATCAACGTACAGAGATGATTTTGGTACTGTTGGATAGGTCAAAATGTCAGCTTTAAGGTGAGACTAAAAACTGGAAAAGTGAAATTTGTGATTTTTGACCCAAAAAATCAGGCAGTAAAGGGCTAATGGACTGACGAGATCCAGATTCAAGATGTTACAGTAAAAAATCAAGAATTTTTCTAATTTAAATAATTTAACACTCTACTTTCAGTCTTTGCAGCATCAATCAACCCAGTATGGCAAGCTTTTGCTTTTAATAACTTAATAACATGTGCCATTTGAAATAAAAATGACATAAATTGACATTCAAGTAAAATATTTTATACATTGCTTTCATTACTGAGCTTATCTTTGGACTTTGGGTGATTTCTCAGAGTCAAATCATAGTCTCAAACCTTCTCAGAAATTTGTTCTTTTAATAATTTGGGATTTAAAATTGGGGGTTGAGTTGAATTTGGGTTGAGCATGGGAATTGCAAATTTCATAAGCTATTCTTGGAAATCGCAGGCAAAAATTTTCATTCATATTATTTTTTTCTGATGGAAATTGGGCAAAACCTATATAGACGAGTATAGGTAATCATGGGAGTTTCTCTCTCTTTTACAGTTGGTTTCTACCCAATTTTCCAGTTGGTGTTATACAATTGTACAACAATATGAAATGAATATGATGTATGTGTCTTTTTCAGCTCTCTTGTGGTTTAAATAATTTGCATGACTCCTTGGCACTTGATAAATATAAATACGATAATAGTGTTACAAAAAGTATCTTCATTATTCAAACTTGCATAGCATAAGAACTTATATTGGACTTGAATGATGAAACTGATGAGTGATGATTTTTCTGCATTTTTTTTAAAAGGCAAATGTATCAATACCATCAAATGAGGGTAATAAGGGATGGTTTTTGTTAATAACTTCTTACCATGAAACATTTCATAAACAAGTTTGGGCGCATTTATAGCTCTTTGAACCTAATTTTATAACATTTGTAGCATACAGAGTGTAATCATCTATTACTAACAGTAATCTGAAGTCCTTTTCCTTTGTAGATGATGTAGATGTAGAATAAATGACATTTTCTGTGATTTTTACTTGTTTTTCCTTCATTGATTTGATTTTACCATCTCCATTCATTACTATATTATTGATGTGATATTACCTTATCTATGAACATGCCATTGAGCATTTACAACGACCTTGTCCACTGCAAGCTTCATATCAGCAGCTGTATAGCACTTCTTCTGTAACTATGCCTACAGGATGTCATGTAATTTTGCATCATTTTAATTGGATCAAATGAATTCACTATAACAAAAAAGGTAGTAGAAAACATACCTGGAACAGAGAGGAATGTTTTAGTGACAATCATTATATTAGTTGGAGAAATAAACCACAGTTTAGGTTAATTACTCTTCATTCTATGTTGCCTGGTGCATAATTCTATCTAAGACATTCTATGCGCAATTTTGTGATGACCGATGATGAATTAATTTTCTGTTAGGTGAAATTTTTTTGTTAAGCAAGGCAAATGAAAATCAAATTCTTTGTTTTTAATTAATTTATTGGTTAACTGGAGCCTTTGCTAACCAAGATTCTATGGTAAATGTGTTTTTAGGGGTGTCCCTTATTACCCCGTCTTGCGGGAATGGCCGCCATTCTTTTGGGGTTGAGCTATTCAAATTCCATCAATCACATTTTTAAGCCAACACCTATGTGCACCTTTTATGTAGGTAAATTTGTTAATATGGCAAACATTTTTTTTTTNGGGCCTTCTAGACGCTCAATATTATTGCGCAATATGGTTTGCACAATATATTGACGACAGCTCCTAGACGCTCAATATTATTGTTCAATATTTTGTGTTGCGCAATATTACTGAGCATGTAGGGGCCATATTGATGGGTTGCGCAATATATTGTGCAATTACGCCCCCAGACGTGCAACCGTACTGCACAAACAGTGCCAGCCAGACTTTCACATAGCCAACATGTTGAGCGATAATGACTTGTGCTGCCTAATAATTGCTTTGTCAGCAAGTTGTTAAAAAAGTAAGAGAGGCTCGCAAAAAGGTAGAAAATGGTTGAAACAGTGGTTTATCAACAGAGAGAAGTGCACCCACGACAATTGTTTAATGAATTGAGAATGATTGAACCTAATGATTTCTGGAATTTTGTACGAATGGATGGGGAACTTTTTGATGAACTCCTTGCTTTGGTTACTCCTGCAATCGGTAAAATAATCACTGTAATCGGTAAAATCACTGTACTTTTCAGTCAGTACATTGTACTGTTCAAGCTTCTTAGCACGATTCGCGTAGTCTTGGCACTTGACATCCCATAGAGCTGGGAGACCCTTCACCCCGATATACCTCAATGAATTCCAGCATAAATTCTTCATCAGCTTTCTTAACATCTGTTATGATGTAATCCACGTTGCTAAAATGACGTGTAGATAAGCATAGAACTGCCCAATGGGGACACACTGACAAAACATTACGCAATATAGCCCCTACATGGCACAATATCTTCCGGTTTGTGCAATATATTTTCAAGATTCTGAAAATTACGCAATATATTGCACAGCCTGTCAATACCGTCAAACGGGGTAAAAAGGGACGGTTTTGAGCATTTTTTGTTAATAACTTCTTACCATGAAACATTTCAGAAACAAGTTTAGGCTCATTTTATAGCTCTTTGCAAGGGGTATCAAGTGGCATCTTCAAAAAAATTCCATATGCTATTTGTAAGGCGCTAGACGCAATATAAAAGGCTCCTGAATTAATCTTGAAATGGGGTAAAAAGGGACACTTGAAATAAATCTCAATTTCAAACATTTGAAGCATGTAGTGTGTACTCATCTATTACTAACAGTACTCTGAAGACCTCCTCTTTCATTTTAGATGATGTAGATGTAAAATAAATGACATTTTCTGTGATTTTTACTTGTTTTTCCTTCATTGATATGATATTACCATAATCATTAATTACCATATTATTAATGTGATATTACTGTATGCATGGACATGCCACTGAGCATTGACAACGACATTGTCCACTGCAAGCTTCATATCAGCAGCCATGTAGCATTTCTTCTGTATCTGTAAGCTTACAGGATGGTTTGTAATTTTGCACAATTTTAATCAAGTCTAGCGATTTCATTATAACAAAAAAATCATAAAAAACATACCTGAAACAGAAAATAATGTTTTAGTAACAACATCATATGTTTTGAAGAAATATATCATAGTTTAGGTCAATTACTTTTCATTCTATGATGCCCGGTGCACAATTCTATATATATCATTCTATGTAAGTACAATTTTGTGACGACCAATGATGCCCTAATTTTTCAATAAGTGAATTTTCTTTTGCCAAGCAAGGTAAATGTAATCAAAATTCTTTGTTGTTAATCAATTTTTTTGTTAACTGGAGCCTTTGCTAACTGAGTTTCTACTGCAAATGCATTTTTAACGGTGTCCCTAAATGGACCCTAATTACCCCGTGGGGGGGTTTTCCGAGTAGCCCCGTCGCGCAGAAATGGCTGCCATTTTTTTTTTAATGAGATAGGCAAATTCTGTCAATTACGTTTTCAAGCCAACACCTGGGTGCAACTTTTATGTAAGTAAAATTTTTCAACACGGCAAATATTTTTTTTGCTCCAGACCTTAGCAGAGGTACTTTTCCAAAATAGCACTTTTCACACTTTTTTTCAGCGATTTTTTAGAGATAGTAAATGTTTGATTTCTTGACTAGCTTTATACATAATAGATAGGGTAGTAAAAATATTGAGGTGTACGCCACTATATTTAATTTTGCAATATTTTGATTAGTTTAGCTGCTACAACATTTCTACAAAATGTGGGAAGCGCGTCCCTATTTACCCCGCCCATCCCTTTTCAACATGTTTGACGGTATCGCCCCTAGACGGTCAATAATATTGTGCCAACCTAAATATTGCGCAGTAATATTGTATGTCTAGAGGCCGCTTAAATGCGTTTCAAGAGGTGATTACCCTGTCCTGAAGAAATGGCCACCATTTTTTTTAATGAGATATGAGAATTCCATCAATCACATTTTTAAGCCAACACCTGTGGCTGTGTGCAACTCTTACGTAAGTAAAATTTTTTGATACAGCAAATATTTTTTTGCTTCAGACCTTAGCAGAGGTTCAGGAAAGTTTCCAAAATCTCACTTTTCACACTTTTATTCAGGGATTTTTTAGAGGTAGTAAATGGATGATTTATTAAATTACTTTATGCTACATAAATAGTAAAAATGTTAAACTTTATGCCACAATTTTTAGTTTTACAATATTTTGATTAGTTTAGCTGCTACAACATTTCTACAAAATGTAAATTCTACAACTGTCCCAATTTACCCTGCCCGTGAGCGGCCTGTCCCTTATTACCCTGTTTGACAGTAGGATATATACTATCTAATTATTCAAGTTAACTTGAATAAACTGAATTAAATTGAATTTTTGGTTTTTAATTTTTTCATCTGCATAACCTAAATTTTAATTGTAGAGAAAATAGAATAGATTGTGTAGTGACAGCATTTAATAAATTCTTTAAGTGCATTTTAAACCTCCAATATGGAAAATTTGTAAAAATACATTTGAATAAATATTTCATACATAAAACCTCATACTTTCTTCAACTGATTTCAGAAATTTTAATTACTGGATATTTCAATGCTTGCCCGCACCCCGCGGGCCGCGAATGGGTGAAGTCCTAATTTTAGGCCGGTGCGAGTGCCGAGTGGCGACTCAGTTGACCGCTCTTTAGCAAGAAGTGTGGAAGCAGTTGCAAGCGAGTGTTAGTGTAACAGGCTAGGCTAACAGCTTCTAAGAAAATTCAACATAAAAATAGCTTCTTTATGGGTATTGATCATGATGAAATATTACCAAATCTTACAAAAAAAAAACTGCAGGTCCCCTAATGAATTTAGTTTAAACAATGGAACGATCTCATGGGACGAACTCAACTCAAAGTTTAGGTAGGTATAAGGCCAAAACGGGGCCATTGCGCCCATATGGCAGCTGGTGCTAAAATAAATCACTCAAGACAAAAACAGGAAGAATTTTCGAAATAAATACTTACGTAATAATTTTAAAACTTTATATAGATATTATTTGAGGAATTTTCAACAAGGTCCAATTAGCAATGAGAAGTAAAGTTTATAATGTCGCGGAACAACCCTCACAACACACCCGAGGATTGACCAGGTGCAGACTGACGTCATTGACACCCACTCAGAACTCGTCGTAGCATGTGGGAAAAACTTCGCAAGCGCCATCTGTTGCTGAAATATAAACCTAAATGAATGCTGTTTAATCGAGCTATAAATCTATCAATTATTCGGAAATAGATTAAAATGTAAATAAAAAAATAATTTAGAGTATAATAATTTTTGGTGCACGTAAAATTGAAAACCTACTAAAAATGAAGTGACTATTATTCTGAGTAAATTTCTCGACCAGTTGAAATTACACTTTGTTGATCGCTGACGTAACTGAATTGTTTATTTGCTATTCCTCTGAAGCCGTGAGTCATTTACATCCTGTCAATGGCAGGAAATGGGTAGATGGAGCTGGCTCTTTGCAGGAGTGGCGTAATCTTGACAATTGACATCCCTTTTGGCTCTTGCCCTGCCCACATTAATCCTAATGCACCTTTTATTTTTCTTTGCGAGTCTATTTAATAATTTGTTTAAGCAGTTAGTTACTTCGTTTCTATTTTTCTAAAACATTGCTTCTTACTCTAGCCTTCTAGGTACCTCCATACCTGGGCTGGGCTGTCTGCTGTCATAGCCTCCGCCCTCCCTCATAGCCATAGGTATATAACTACCTACGTTTGAAAACCATAGAATAAGGTTTTTTTTGGGTGAACTTGTGGGAGAGTTTCTGTATATTTCTGTGTCTGGGTTTGGGTCAAAACTTGAGAAGTTGAGTTTGTCAATGCCACTAAAGTCGCCATGCTACAGCCTTACAGGGAAAAGGAAATATTTATTGAAATGGACCCAATACGAACATTTCATTGCCATAGGAAAATACTATAACATTTATTAACATTGCTTAAAGATATTATAATACATTTTTGACATATAATTTGTAATTAGTTTTGAGATTCCAAAGCAACATGACAAAAATGCTGCCATCGACACAAATTTTTTCCTTCTCCTGTCTGCACCGCATTTGGGCAATGCTCTATTGCTGTATTGCAGAATGCAGAGAAAATGTTTTCCGTACCATCTCGGGGTCATTCCGAGCTGAAACGCAATAAAAAGAGGTTCATATTGCTTCTACTCCAAATTCTAAAGACACTTTAATATAGTCATTAATTTATTCTAAATATACCTGGCAACTTAAGTGCATATAAATTTGAGATAAATGGCAAGGTTTGTGTAGGAAATTTGCTTCATGAGGCAGGCCTTGAAGGATAATTTTTGTTGCTAATTTATACTAACAATGTAATGGTAGTGTCAGAGTGTTGCCTAAAATAATTCAAGAATTGTTCCCCATTGACCATTCATGTTCTTTCCAACAGAATTAGCAATTAGTTTTTAAAAACGTTGTAAAATGACTTCAATCTTCAAAAGTCGCACTCGCGCATGACACTCTTGCATCGATTGGAGTTACGCAAAGTGAATATAGCGCTGCATTGAAGTGTCTGAGCTCATTGGAATAAGCGTGACACAAGTCGACTTTCTTACACATAATCTTAATAAGGTAAACTACCTTGTTCAATATCGTAAAATGAAGAGATTAAAACAAATAAAAACAATTTCACGCACTTAATTGAACTTTTAAGGATAAAACTCACATCGGATGATAAATATTTACATACGTTATTTTGCATGATCAAAACGAACGGTACATGCATTTGTTCGACTATGTTAATTAATATTTTTTACCATTCAAGAAGACTTTATGAAAAGGAACAAAACTAAGATTGTGGAGGCAGAAGGACATGGATAGGGCTCTTGCAGCCAGCTCGCTGAGATTAGAATCTTCCCGCGTTAGCCGCTGCCCGGACGCATAGTGGCAAACCAGAGAGTTTTTAGAATCAGTTCATTTTATTTTCCTCATTTAGGTACTCAAGATTTGGACCAATTTCTTATGTATGATTATGCTGGTATCCAGGATACTTTACTGGTCTACTTATAGGACTCAAAAATGAACTTGAGGGAGAGTCTAAAAAACTCTCTGAGTTCAATATCGTAAAATGAAGAGATTAAAACAAATAAAAACAATTTCACGCACTTAATTGAACTTTTAAGGATAAAACTCACGTCGGATGATAAATATTTACATACGTTATTTTGCATTATCAAAACGAACGGTACATGCATTTGTTCGAGTATGTTAATTAATATTTTTTACCATTCAAGAAGACTTCATGAAAAGGAACAAAACTAAGATTGTGGAGGCAGAAGGACATGGATAGGGCTCTTGCAGCCAGCCCGCTGAGATTAGAATCTTCCCGCATTAGCCGCTGCCCATACGCATAGTGGCAAACCAGAGAGTTTTTAGAATCAGTTAATTTTTATTTTCCTCATTTAGGTACTCAAGATTTGGACCAATTTCTTATGTATGATTATGCTGGTATCCAAGATACTTTACTGGTCTACTTATAGGACTCAAAAATGAACTTGAGGGAGAGTCTAAAAAACTCTCTGCTTTGCCACTATGCCCGTACGTTCAATGTGCCACGCAAGACACTCGCAGATTGCCTCTCGATATGAGTCAAGGAAGACTGTACCGGCAAACCAACAGCGTTGTCAGCAGAGCATAAGCTGTCGCTCTGTAATTGCATCGAGTATGTGACAAATAGAGGTTTTCCATTGACCGTGGCACAAATTTCAATGTTTGCCTGGTGCATTGATTGTAGGTCCAAGAGACATTTTCGGAGAGGCCTCGCTACCGACGCTACGTATGGGGGTTGAAGTTTAGTTACAGACACCCTGAGTCACTCAAACATCGGAAAGGCGAATGCTTAGATCACGGCCGAGCAATTTTTTCAACAAATGAAAATTGGATTGATTCTTTACGATTACTGCAAGATGCTCATGAACGTGATAATGTTGATGAACGTTCCCATGACATGGTGGTGGACCTCAACAAGTCATCGCAGAATGTTGTCTTGCCTCGGCGAGTGAAGAATTCCCATTCTCAGCACATGACATTACAATAACACAAAAGCATCGATTGCTGCGTTTCACCGTACCTCATTGCAATGGCTCCAATGATCATTTTTAAAGCCGCACTTTAAAAATGGCGACTTTAGTGTACCCTTTGTTAATATCGCTGGCGACTTTAAAGTAGGTACTATATACCTTGCCACTCCAGACGAGTCTCGCGAACTCCCATTTTATTCTATGATCAAGCAATAAAAAAAATGTAGTGACTTTTTTCTCAAAAGTCTGAACATAAGGCACACCTGCACACGTGTTACATTTAATTTTTAGCTTATTGGTGTTTCAAAATTTAGTATATTCTTGCGGGTTTTTTGAAAGTGGCAACTTATGTGGCATTGACGGTATACTAAACAATGTTCCTGTCAAGTGAGTACTGAGTCTGAGTGGCGACTGGCAAGCCTTTAGTCTGTTGGCAGTTGGAGCACTAAGAGAACTTTCAACAGCAGTCAGCACAGAAACCAGGGTGTAGTGACTAGTGAGTATATTTATGAAGATTGAAATTAATAAAATTTCATAAAAAATGAAAAAATTAATAACAGTTAAGGGGACCGTGACCTGGTGACCGTCGCCTGTTGGGACCCTCTCCATCTTTTGAAAACTTCTTCATTTACAAACAGATCGTTTTGAAACTTGGTACACATATGTAAAACAGAAATCTGAGAACTTTTTGTTCATGTCAATTTTTTGAAAAAAATGAAAGAAAACATGAAATTCATAGAAAATGCCAAAAAAAGGGGTACTTCAAAAATCTGTCTCCTACAAATATTGTGCTACAACATGAAGACATGTATCATTCGATTTGTAACAATCATATCTAAAATCCATCTGATCATTTTTTGAATTTCAAATTTGTTTGGGAGGAGGGAGGGCATTTTCCAATTTTTTTTCAAAAATTTCTAATTTTCCCCCCTCTGCTGTGCCTTCTTGCAAAATATAATCCAAATTATAGCCTATCAAAATAAAAAAAAGTGACTAGATTGGTTTCTAGATTTTTTTATTTATGAATAGGATGGTATACATCTAGGTAATACTTTAGATTAAGTGCATCCAAAAAAGAGGTGTTTTTATTTTTTAATTATATGTTTTTTGGGGTGTAGATAAAGAATCTGAAATTCGTTTTTGGCGGTCGGCATCGGAAAACCAATTTTTCCCCCAGGCTCTAATTCGTCAAAAAAAAATTGGGCAAAAAAAACCTAACCTAAACTAACCTAACCGTGGTTGCAATGTTATGGTTGCAAGAGTACTATATGGGTCACTGAGGCTAAGTTAAAAACGCTATAAATCCACGGATATTGGGGCCAAAATTTGACTTGCATTTTATCTTAGAAAATATATAAAAATCGGCATATATAAAAATCGGTTTTCTGATGCCAACCGCCAAAAACAGATTTCATATTCTTTATCCTCATCCCAAAAACATGTAATTAAAAAATAAAAACACCTTTTTTTTGGATGCACTTAATCTAAAGTAATACCTATGTCTCATTGCTGTAGCTTCAAACTCTGGGAGGAGATAGGTTTGCCATGACAATAAGTGTGAATGTTCAAGAGAGCGCGACAAAGTCCCACGCGCATTGCAATAGGCACTCAATGTAGCAAGGATATAAAACTAAATGTTACTGCAGCATGATTCCAGTCAACTTGTCAAGGATGGTGGGAATGACTGCATGCACACCTCCTCATACAACGCCAGCAGGTAAATGAGCTGCAGCTGAAGCAGACACTCTATTTATAGTGCTCAGCAGCTAATTTCCTCCTATTCTATTTGTTAAAGAACTCTCCCATCCCCCTCCCTTTCATGATCTGTCGTGAATGCATAAATCAACGTACAGAGATGGTTTTGGTACCAGTGGATAGGTCAGAATGTCAGCTTCAAGATGAGACTAAAAACCAGAAAAGCCAAAATCCAAAATTTTGGGGTAGACGCTCCCCTTAAAGACTTGAAGCTATAGAACTATTAAAAAAATTCTAAGAATTGTAGCCTTTGTAGGCAGGACTGAAATTTTCCTTCCTGTTTTTGAAATCTCATGGCTTTGGCGTGATGAATTTTTAATACAATTGGAAACTGGCAGCCCGATTGTGCACTTTTGTTCACAATAAGATTGGAGGTAATTCATCTGGCGGGAATCTCGCAGTTCTGGAAATGGCAGGAAAGCCCTAGTTATGGCCCTAAAGGGATATGTTTTCCATGCTTGTTTGTAGGTAGCTCAACAAAAGTCAACAATCACATTTTTTTGTTATATTTAAAAATATGTAAGAATATCATGAATTTTTTCTCTTTCACCCATTTGTATGCATTTTTTTTTATTTTGTCAGAAGAAGAGAAAAAAAAAACATTTTTACAAGCAATTTAAACAAAAAACAACTGTGATGAGATAGTTCTTACCTGTGATTTTAGGAAAATTATTCTCAATATTCCAGATTGGCAAGCATGTGTGTTTTTGTCTCATTTGTGGGCTATGGCCAACTTACAAACATAGTGCTAGTGGCAAAGGAGAACATACTATGTTGCTCTCCCTAAAGTTCATTTTTGAGTCCTATAAGTAGACTAGTAAGTTTCTTTGATACCACATATATATATAAATATTAAGCAGATAACCAAGTTAAGGAAATTAAAAATAAACTGATTCTGAAAAATCTGGTTTGCCACTATCACTACGGACCATTGTGATAGTGGCAAACCAGATTTTTTTTAATTTTCAATTTTGTAAAATTGGCATAAGCCACCATGATTGCTACCATAGTATGGTGACAAATGGCAATCATGGGTGGGGGTGGCTAATGCCAATTTTACAAAATCGATGGCTTGGCCAAGGTTTTCAATTTCTAGATTGAATAAATATAAATTATTCCTCTTAACAAAGGGAGATATTTTAGTTGCAACTCATTTTCAATTTCTAGATTACACTAATTTTAAATGGTATGAGGGTATTCCTAAAAATTTTTCAAGCATATTATTGTAAATTTAATCACTGGTGTGCATTCTCAACATTTGTAACTAATGCATTTCTAATTGAGTTGTAAGTTTCTGGGATCTCTGTAGTATTACAAAAGAATTTTCATGGTCAAATAGTTTTTTTAACTGTACTGCTTACAATAAAATATCATCAGCACAAGGGATGTACTGGGAGGGGGCATGTTGGCAGGGGTGGTTTAGGTTACTTTGCAGCATATCCTCTTGTCCCTCTTATTTGTGCTACTGTGTGTATGCTTTCCTTTTGAAGTTTTTAAATATTTTATTATTTTAACTAAATGTTGACCTTCTTTGATCTAAGAGCCATTTTGATGCCAGAGAGTCAACCCACAATACAGCGACCCTTGCATGCTGAGGCCTTTGCTGGATAAACTTTATACAGATCCTCCTGCTGGATTGGAGAAATTTTTTGAACAAATTTTCTGCTGTGTGAATGTCATCAGCCAATGCTCCTTTGGCAACATTTGTGCCATGTGCTTTTGACTGTGTGCTCCAAGAATTCACTTGCATCACAGCTGACAATGCCAGCTGGCCACTGCCTAGCAAGCATTGTACCAGCAATCAGCTGCTGACATTGTTACCTAAGGGAATGGCATAACCCCAGCATAACCTCTGATCAAACTTTTTGACTGCTACCTCACTAACGGTGTTGTTCTAGTGAACTTTACATAAGCTTATGTTTGCTTCTATTGAGAAACCAGACCTTGATGCTTCTGATCCCAAATCATATTGACCCATCTCCAATCTGTCAATTTTGTCAAGACTTCTGGAATTTGTGGCCTGACAGATGAAAAACCATTTTCTGCAGAGTAGTCTCATGCCTTGCCTCCAGTCTGCTTACAGTCATCTCCACTCAATGGAAACCGCTGTGCTGAAGGTGCTTCCAGATATTCTGAGAGCAGTAGGTGGTGGTGACATTTTGGCACAGGCTTTACTTGACCAGTCGACCACATATAACATGGTCAATCATGCTAGTATATTGCATCAACTTGATACATTATTTGGCCTGTGTGGCTCACTGCTGTGGTGGTTTGAGTCCTATCTCAGCAATAGATTCTATTGCACTCAATGCAGGAACTCTTCTACACTTGTTGGTCACTTGTGGCATACCACAGGGATCAGTCCTTGGCCTGATACTTTAGCTGTTAAAAGCTCTTAATGTATTGCACATAATTGATTCACATTGTTTGAATCTGCATAAGTTTGCCAATGGCATACAAATTTATGGCTACTGTGCATCAGCTGATGCTGGAGCAGTGCAGGACCAGATGTGTGTCATCATGAATGCCATATCAGATTGGATGCGGTCCAAACAACTTCAGCTGCATCAAAAACCGACTTAATTTGTTTTGTGACTGCTTGGCACCAGCATCAGCTTCTGGCTAATCCTGTTCACATGGGTGACGAGTTTGTCATGCCTGCACCTTTGGTTTGCGACCTCAGCGTTCTGCTGGACTGGGAACTTTCTATGAACAATTGCATTGCCTAAGTCACCATAGCTTGTTTTGGTGCTGTGCAACAAATACATAGTCATCTGTCTTTTGAAGCTGGTCATTGAGGCTCTCATGGTGGCGCTCGTTCTGATCAGATTAGAGTGTGGTAATGCCATACTCTATAAACTTCTGACTAGGGCACTTACTAAACTGTGATCTTAAATGATTGCTGTTGTGCAACTTGTGTGTAGTAAGAGAAAAATTAACCATGTGATACCAATATTTTGCCATCTTCATGGCTGCCCCAGGCCAGTTCAAGGTTGCTGTTCTGATATTCCAATGCCATCACAGACTGGCATTTACTTATCTCGCAAAATGTCTGTAGCATGTGTCTGATTTTTCATATATGGAAACATCAGACAATTATTGACAATATTATGAAATGCCAAAGGTATGTTCCTCTTGCTCATTATGAGCAAGTCTGTGGGACAATCAATATTCTATGAAAATTGCAATTTCAACGGTTGAATGCATCTTGTTGGTTCACATGCTTTGTATAAAATGTGAGCCAAGATATATATTGGTTAAAATTGTTTCTACTCTCTCAATTTACAGAAAGCATATATATTATTCAATTTGTAGAAAAGAAGAAAATTATGTTTTGCCCATGGAATATGTTGTGTAAAACTCAAGTCTTTCTATCTAACAGGTCATTGTACTTGCCTCAATCTGCTCCTAGAGATTGCATTAGTCTGAAATCTATGGCATGGACTCTAAATCAAATCTATTTTTACCTTTCCTCTTAAGCCCTTGTCTACTGTGTTTCATTTCTGCCCAAAATATGTCAAAAATTTTGAATTAAAATATTCCAGTTTGGTTGGTCATTATGTCCTATTTAGATTTTAGGACAAGATACCAGACAAGTTCACAGTCTATATTTTTTTTAGTTTTGTAAGCATCTAATTGTTGCTCAAGACATCTTCGCTCCTCTAGACTTGGTGCAGAAATGCTCATCCAAGCTTGGCAGTCTAAGCTTTTTTCCATTGGACTTAGCTCAGCTTTCATTAACAACGCTAGATGAATGGAGACAGTTGGACTAAAACTGAAAATCTTGTGAATATTTTCATTACCTGTGAAATTGTGAGACAAATAGATAGCTCTGATTGAGCTTGAAACAACTTTAATTCACCACACTCATACTTTGCTCTTTTTGTGGCAGATTCTGCTGAGAATGAAAATGAAAATAATGATGTTTGTAGATATTTACTGGCTGCTGGTGTTATTCTCCACAGCATCTTTTAGTAATGGGAATTATTTTGATAGAGGAGGTAATTTCAGTCATCACCAATCATCTGTAAATCAGGTAAGTAAAGAGACGAAACATTTATATGCTATAATTTTTCATTTGTACCAAAAAGACCCTCAAAAGCCTGTTTTTATCCAAGAATTCAAAATCATAGAAAAGCCAAGGAAATCCACCATATCCTCATGAAAAATCTTTTGGAGTTCACCTTGAAGTCTAAAAGTTTTGATTACTCACAATTCATGAAGACAAGGCTTTTGTTTAAAAAATATATCACAATTCCAGGTGATTCAGATTTAAGGATTGCTGCATATTTCTTACTGAATACCATGTCTTAATAGTGCATGCTGCTCCTGAGGTTTCATGTTCCATTGACATTTTCTTGTTACTTAAGTTTTAATTTGTGTGTTTATATCTTGTGATGGTGCTTATGGTCCACGAATTTTTTTAACTGATGATGGAGCAATTCATTATCAATGAAGATATGATGAATATTCTTGGATTTTTTTTTTTAATTCTTTACAAACTTATGTAGAGTAATGTTATAAGCAGGTACTTCCACTTCTCTTTTTGGAAAACTTGTATTTCTTCATCACATGAGTCCTGTTTCTTGTCTACTATCAATGCCGGTCTTGAGGGTTACAGTGGAGTCTTGAGATTTCTTAATAATTGTTTATATGGTGTCCATAGGCCTTCTTTGTAGGTTAAGTTCTGCTGTTCTGGGTATATGAGTACTAATGCCCCTAAGTTCTTTTATTGTTCAAGCAAATTTGTTTTGAAATGTCTATGATATCTTTTCAAACTATTTTGAATTAACATATAACCATTTGATGAGACATTGGTTGAATTTTATAAATGAAATATTTACAATGTATTGAACTAATAGCCACCTGCATCTATCTGTGCACGTTTCTTTTTTTAACAATTTCCATGCATTTATCTCCTAATCTGGTTTAAATATAGCAAATCTGGTTTGATGTTCAATGCTTTAATTTTATGGTGAGACTTAACTTGCTTGCACCAGTGGCCTAGTCTGACCCTCTTTTTTCCATCTCACTAACAGTTCTATGGTTGTGAAACATCAGCCTACCCGCCAGATGAGAGGTGAATATGTGGTGTGTTCTAAGAATTTCAATGCAACACCTGCACATATATCACATGCAACACCAGCATATATATCACACTCATATCTTGGCACAGTGAAGCAAGAAAAGTTGTATGGCTGCAATTCTTCACTATTCTGAATGATTTTGATGCACAAGGCAATATTCTGAAACCTTGGATACCAGATTTGAGGTATGGTAGACTTGGGATTGAAAATTACTCTCCATGTTGCTTGATGTATGAGTGAATAATATAGAGTTTGATGATCTCTTGTATCTCAGTGCTTGCATGGGTGCAGTTTGATGGCTTGTTGCATTTTGATGAGGGTATCAGTAAAAAGATATTATGTTAACTGACTACTCCTTGACACACTGATGGTATCTCACATAATTGACTTATAATTGACTACTCATAGAACAACATCAGAACAAATTTGGTTAAAAATGAATGTGCTCATGTTTGCTGGTGATGTTTTAATTTCATCTATTAATTTAAGCACAAGATGATTGCATGTGAATAGAAGCATCTTATTCTTAGGTGCCATCATTTTTGCCTTCCAAATATTTTGTTGAGAAATATCTATGGTTTTAGTTTGGGAACCCTAGCTAACCACCAATGATGTGAAAGGTCTTTGAAAGAACTATACATGGTAGTTCTCAGGAATTTCTTCTCATTATGAATGCACATACAAATCTGGTTTGATTGGAGCTTATCTGTTGCTAGCTTGCTACATTAGTCTGTGATAAAATTAATAGCTTCCTATCTAGGTGATTAGTCACCTGCTAATTGTTTCTATATGAAAAAGGTCTATTGATAATCATAATGTTAGTAATCCCTGAAATTGATCTTTGATTTATCAAGTCTATTTATATGTACATGTATACCTATATGGCTCTTGATACATTTTCTTTATCTTCATGTTGCTCATAAGCAATATTTTGAATTTTACCAAGTTTATTAGATAGCTTAGCCTTGTAAACATAGAAGTGTCAAAACCTTGACCTTTTCATACTTATGATCCTTCAATCACTGTATATATTCTTCTTGTGTGAAAAATCGATTTGTACTTCTAATGAGTGAACTAATTAATTTTCAGGGATTGTGTGCCAACTCGCTTGATCGACTTGACCCTGGAGCCTCGGTTGAGATGGCGGGAACTTGTGTTGGAGAAGAAATCTGAAGTGAGTACATATATCTCACATCCTATGCTTTGTAGTGATTTTAGTTCTGCATTAATGGCAAGGATGTCAACTGTCAGTATGTGAGCAAAATTTTGTTTATAGCTGGGCTTGTAGTACGGAGAATTGTTGTGATCATTTTGCTAGTTGACTTTCAAGTGAACTTTTTTATGAAGGGATTAACAATTGTACATATTCATTCGGTAATGTTGGCACAATTTGAACCATTTTTTTAAGCCAATTAAAATGTTTCCACTTGATAAATCTATAAGTATTGTTATGAATTTCTTGACTTTTTACTAAATTTGAAATAAGCATCATTAACTGTTATTGTATCGCCTTGAAATATATCAAGAGGATTTCAACAATATTTTTTAGCTTGTAGAACTGGTGGGGCATGTGTACAACCTGACGGAGTTGCTGCTGGGGGAGTCTGCCCTACACTTCCTCCTGCATAACCTGGGCAAGGCAAGTAGTTCTGTTAAACTTATGGTCTTAATGCCAATCATTGCTACAGAAGAACCGTTAATGCTGATATGGTCTCCACAAGTACTTAAGTTGCTAGCCTCCAGTAGAAACAATCTATTTTAAGAACAAGACTGAAAAAAGTCTTGCCAGCCCTATCAAAACTGCTTCATAGTCATGATGTGGTTATTGAACCCTACAAATCATACCTTGTTCTGACCAGTTAATATTAAACTGTTTTTAGCAACAAGAAACAAGGTTTAGTGCAACTCTGCTGAGTTTGCAACTTACGTAATTGACAGTACAGGATTTGGGGTTATATAACCAATTGGATAGAAGCTCATCTCCTCTGAATCACTTTTTTCATGCATTCCTTATACATCATAATAATAACTTCATGATTGATATTCGATCTATAAGATAATGGCAGAATTGTGCATTATAGGTGCAATGTTCTTTTGCAGCTTTATATTTTGGTAACGGTGAATGTATTCGTGTATTACCCATAGTATAAGCATATCTTTTTGAAGCATCGTAATTTGTATGAATAAATTTAAGGTTGAAGTATTATGAATTTGTGTGCAGGTTATCTCCTCTCTGCCTCTAACATACCAGCAAGAACTTGAAGGCATTGCTGATGCAGCTGGCTTGGAGCTTGAGCAGATCACCTTCTACAATATCTTCTACGAGATCTTCTCCTTCTGTACATCCATTGTGATTCAAGACAAGCACGGCCAGCTGTATCATGGACGCAATCTGGACTTTGGACTCTTCCTGGGGTATGTTTCCTGCTGCTCTTTACTTCATCACTTATAAATTTGTAGATTAATTCACACTGCTAGTGATACTTTATTTCATCAGAATTATTTTGGCATGCGGATGCTGTTTGTATTTTATTTTACTATCTGTAACTCAATTGTTAAGGTAAACACATAGGTACCTTTTTCCTTGGGCACTTGATTAAATTTTTTATTCTTTACTTAAGCATCTGTCTCGCATTCTTATTGGGATAGGTTAAAGCAAATATGGTAATTTAAGGTCACATAACTGGAGTTTTACAATTTAACTGAAAAATCAGTACCTGGAGAAGGTTATTTCACGAGAATGATTGAGCAGGTGGAATAACGCTACTCATCAGTGGCGTGTGACGGAACTGCTTCGTCCGCTGGTGGTGCAGCTGGAGTGGCACAACACCACCTCCCTCGTCTACACGTCTGTCTCTTATGTCGGCTACATCGGCATCGTCACCGCGAACAAACCTGTAAACATTCATAGTTATCATCTATATCTTTTTATTATGTAAACTAATCTGTATTTTCATTGCCCGTTTCAAAGTATCTCGCAGTTGTTCCTAAATTCCACTCTAATTAAATGCAGTCAGCAAGATTTATTTGTTCATTTTTTCTAGAAACCAGAGACTTATGCACTCCCTCATTTATGCATTTAAAGTTAGCATGTGGAGTCTGGTTTGCCTATTAATTTTGCATTATTTTTGTAGGGAAAATCATAGTTGTGATCCCGAAGTTTGAGCATAGGTATGCGAGCAATATATGTTGATCATATGTTTTGAATGTAACAATTTTTTAATGTAGATAGCTGGAAAATTTATATTGCTCCTCACTATGTTCATGGATGCAGTGACCATATTTTGAACGTATGAAAAGTCCATTGTATTGAGTGTTCAGATTAACTTTCAAGCATCATTGTAGGTTGATCAACAAAATGATGTTCAGGGATTAATAATTAATATATTAATAATTACTTGGAAATTTGGCTGTAATCTCAACGGTGATTTCATGGCTTTATATAAGAAACTGCATCCCTGTTACCAAAAAGAATACTATACTAACATGCAAATTTTTCTGCTTAGAGGGATTAAGGTATCCTATCAGTTATTCTGATAATTTCTTTCATCTGGCAGGATGCATTCAGCTTCAGTGTGAACGAACGTTTCTCTTGGGATGGCGGCTACGTGGGCCTCATAGAATGGATCGTCTTTGGGGACCACAAGCAGCAGTGAGTGGCATGGAGTCCTGGGCTGCTGCGCTTCACTGAAGAACGAGCAATGTTCTTGTAGCTTCTTAGTGTGTTGATATTGCTTCCGATATCCTAGGAATACTGGTATGCTGGAGCCATGATTAAAATTTTGTTAAATTGCTAAAAATTTAAACAAGCTTAAGAACAGTCGATGGTTTGCTACTGATAACTGCATGCAACTTTCGATACTGGTACCGCAAATATAAAGTACTAGTTGCGCATGTTCCCCATAGTCATTAACATTGTTAATGTATTCTTGATTATGAATAATTTGAAACCTTCCTTCATTATAAATTATTAGTAATTTAATTAACAGGTATTAACTGTTTTACTTCTACTCCCACTAGTCCCACATCAATCAAATAAATTGTAGTTCTGCTGGCTCTGCAACGACGATGTCTATAAAACTTGTCTGGTGTAAGGAGCATTAGCAACAGCTAGCATTCCCATCAGCAGTCTGGGGTCTTTGTATTAGTTATATTTGTATCACTGAGACCGTGCACTACTGCTGACAATTGTTACTGAGCAGGTGGCTGACACTCTTTACTGAGCAGGTGGCTGACACTCTTTACTGAGCAGGTGGCTGACACTCTTTACTGAGCAGGTGGCTGACACTCGTTACTGAGCAGGTGGCTGACACTCGTAACTGTGCAGGTGGCTGACACTCGTAACTTTGCAGGTGGCTGACACTCGTAACTTTGCAGGTGGCCGACACTCGTAACTGTGCAGGTGGCTGACACTCGTAACTGTGCAGGTGGCTGACACTCGCAACTTAGCAGGTGGCTGACACACGTAACTGAGAAGGTGGCTGACACTCGTAACTGAGAAGGTGGCTGACACTCGTAACTGAGCAGGTGGCTGACACTCATAACTTTGCAGGTGGCTGACACTCGTAACTTTGCAGGTGGCTGACACTCGTAACTTTGCAGGTGGCTGACACTCGTAACTTTGCAGGTGGCTGACACTCGTAACTGTGCAGGTGGCTGACACTCGTAACTGTGCAGGTGGCTGACACTCGTAACTGTGTAGGTGGCTGACACTCGTAACTGAGCAGGTGGCTGACACTCTTAACTGTGCAGGTGGCTGACGCTCATAACTGTGTAGGTGGCTGACACACGTAACTGAGAAGGTGGCTGACACACGTAACTGAGCAGGTGGCTGACACTCGTTACTGAGCAGGTGGCTGACACTCGTAACTGAGTAGGTGGCTGACACACGTAACTGAGCAGGTGGCTGACACTCGTTACTGAGCAGGTGGCTGACACTCGTAACTGAGCAGGTGGCTGACGACGCTGACGCGTGACGTGCTGCTGATGGCTGGCACCTACGACGAAGCGGTGCAGCAACTCGCGACCCCCAGGCTCCTCGCCCCGGTCTACTTCACCCTCGCCGGCACCCGCCCAGGCCAGGTCTGCTATTGCCCAAGGGGGGCCCTTGGTATGAGGGTCTTCATTAAATTAGAACTGGTATTGGTCATGCTCATGTAGACCTGGTGATTGGATTAATATGCTTGCTCTATCTTAAAAGCGGTATGCTCACGTCTGATCACGCTCATACATGCGAAGAAATGCCTCCATGTGAAGTAATGAAACATTAATTTCGAAACTATTGGTACAACCGTTCACGGCAGACTAAGATTTACTAATATTTTATGCAATTGACACTTTTTGCTCAGTGACGGATACATACTGTATCTCTCTTACAGGACTTGATGGTACCGTTATAGCGGCTAGAAATTTTGTTTTCACTTTTTTGTTAATTCTTATTGGTTCAACAGAGAATTTTATTTTGGGCAAACATTTGGCGAATTATTGGGACTATTCATGTGGTACATTGTAGCTCCTGTGTCCGGAGGATGATTTACCCGCGTATGTATATATTGAGTATAGGCTTGACCTGAGGACAGGACTGGTACGGTATTCGATGACTAAGTACGTGAGGGATAAGTAAGAGTGATTACCCAGATACAGACAGGCATAAGGCTAACGGCTACGACCGTCAGGTCGGAGAAACTCTAATAGTAAGCGCTATCCGTCAGCAGTCGTGCAAACTACTTGGAGGTAACTGGGAGCGCTTAACAAAAAGCCTATGGCAACGCCAAGGCCTTTTATAGACTTCGTATTTCCGTCTCCAAATGAGTTCTTGCTCACGTGATGTTGTCAAAACGATGACTCATTGTCTAGTACTCAGCTGCGTCTAGAGCATGTTTCGTCTCCATAATAGATGATCTAATCTTATGTAATTATAATAAATAAAATGAGACGCCTGATCGACACCTGGCACCATTAATTTACAGCAATTAAGTTTCCGTGTTTCAGGGCTGCATCATAACCCGCTACCGGGACGACTACCAGCTCCTGAATCTTGGTTCTGCAGATTACCACGCTGACTGGTATCTGGTGCAGACTAACTACGACCACTGGAAGACCCCGCCATTCTATGACGACCGCCGCACCCCCGCCTTCACTTGTCTCGACCGCGGCGTGAACATGAGTGCGTCGGGTGTTGAGCGCGGCCCTCGGCTTCCCCAAGCGCGTACTGCTGATATTCCACGCTCTATCAAGAATCTTGAAGCGCCTGGACACGGGGATTTTGATAATACCGAAACCCGAACTTCTAAGAATGATTTGTCGAAGTCTGGGCTCGCGGACGTCACTGCTGACACCCAAGTTACCGGATGTGGCATACTAAATTACATTATTGATAAAAAGCGCGAACTGCAGGACGTTATATCTTCTTATTGGTACGCTGGACTCCGTAAAGCGCGGCGCTTGCTCGGTATCAAAGAAAACGACCAGCAGCCAGCGATGAAGAAATCTTCTCCTAAGGCGACACTGGAGACCGTGTATGATGACAATCAGGAGCCATTATCGTTACTTTATAACGTTCTTTCGACTCGTCCTGTGCTCAACAAGCTTACCACCTACACGACGCTCATGTCGGCCAAGCAAGGCTACATCAAGACCTGGGTCAGGCAGTGTCCCGACCCATGTTGGCCGTGGTAAAAGTTACAGGTCAATGTAACTGGGAGTTTTTCTCCCTTATATTGGCTGTGGCAACGTTTCTTCTCACATCACTGTTCGACCAGCATACATGATCGCTAGACACGCTGCTTGTGGTCAAGGATATAAGGTATACAAATATACCAACCACCTATTCTTAATTTAAGCGCGGTGACGAAGCAGGATTTTTATTTTGAACCGTCGTTTTGACGTTGAAATTATTTCAGCGGTAGGTATAGTATTTTGTCCTTTTATCAGTATATAGATGTTGTCATGACGTTAAGTATCGGTCAACTTTCTGTATAAGCCTGGCTAATCTCATGTACTTATTCCAATACCTTCACATTTTACTGTTGAATTGGATGGGCTTCCCAGAAACAACCGCGTTCGAAATGAATCTCACCGCTGTTATGTTTGCCCTATCTGCTATGGCGACGCAAGTTACGAGGCCTTATACATGAATAACATTTAGGGGAATAATGTATCGGTAAACAGATTATATTTTCGCTGTCACGCTAGGTACATCCTGATCAGATGTGCTCGTGGTTGTGATCATGATGTCTTGATAGCCGATAAGTTCATCTAACATCTTTTGATAAATTACGGTATGTGTGCCATGTAATTTGAACAGGTTGTCAACCTCTGCCTCTGGTAGAATATTTCCATGATGTGGAATCTCGAATCTAAACCTTCGTGGTTAGTGTTCAGCTGTTGATGCTGCTGTGCCACCAATTGTACGTCATGTAAAATTTGCATTCGCAACTCTCCACATTCATGGAGAGTATTTTCTAAATGTACGTATTGCTGTATAGCAACTGTTTTATTATTAAGTTTTGAAACATATAACCACTTTTCCATTTGAACATTGCTTAATTTTAATGTCTCTTGTGCTAGTCAAGGTTCAACGAAAGTCTTCAACTCGAGGCTGAAGCAAAAATCAAGTTGAGTGAACCCAAGTCTTGAAATATAACATTAAATGGTGCATTAGACTGCGGCATTACTTGCTCTATTTATGCTATATGTGTGATGAGAACTGGTGTGATGAGTGTGGAGCAGAGCCTTCATTTTCGAGCATCTGTTTGGTCGAGCGTATTGCATACCTGCATCGCAATGCAGTGATAGAACAATGCAACTGTTGAGCAATAAAACGCAACTTCGAAGCAGTTAGGTTAATAAGAATAATTGCTGCGAACAATTTTTGCAGTGCAACTGTGTGCCATTTTAGTGGCTCAAATTTATACACATTCCATTTATTGAATATTCTTGTTCTCGAGACTTTATATATGGAACATAATTTATCCCATAGATTGTGCATTATTAGTATTATTGTTGCTAAGTCTTATTATAATCATTATTGTTCTTTCAATCAGTATTATTATCCTTATTATGTTATTATGTAATTCTTAGCTCGGTACCAAATAAATGAGGGGATGCTATCTCCTCCTTTGCGCGATGTAACGCATGTTCCTAGCTGCAACCAATCGTCTAATATCTGCACCGAAACAATATTAACAATAATTATTGAAAGAGAACGATACCGCATGAAACAATTTTTTTCTTTCAAATTATTGCGTAAAGCTTTAATATGTTTAATGTTGTTGCTTGGACTGTTTGTGTTGCATTGATGGTTTCCATAGCTCTCTTTTTCATTCTGCTGATCTGCCTATAATACATTTCAGGAGGCCTGTTGACATTTCACATGTCTTGGCTTCACAGAAGTTTGCGTTTTAAGCTTAGCTAAATATTTCCTTTTTGTACGTATATTTTGTATGTATTTTGATGGTCATACGAAATATTAACTTTTTGTTCCAACGTATGACCATCGAACACCTCTTCATTTTATTTGAAACCTAATCATTTAAGGCCTATTGATTAAAAATTTTAGTATAAAACCAATTCCTCCAACCGACATCACGACCATCTACAAATAAAATCAGTCGAACGGTGGTTGCAACTTGGAAGGCTAGTGAATAGGCAGAAAAAATTACAATCTCTCCCTTGAAAAAGTGAAAGATGGTACATTGAATACGCCAGACAAAACGTACTGGTTCCCGCCGGCACCTATCGTGTTTGCTCGTAAAAAAGTGCCGAATTGAAGCGCTGTTCAGAAGTGCCAGAAAGTCAGCGGCTGTTGCCGCTGACTTTCCCAACCATCCCTTGCCAGTCGATCCGACACTTACGCGAAACCTCAAATTTCAACTATAACAATTCAGCAATAAAGCCAATGGAAACCAAGAAGGTTTGCAACGCATTCTCGAGATAGCCTTCTGAGATATTATTAAGTTTTCATCAACCCGCTAAAAAGCCATGTTTGACATTTAGCGACGAGACCGGAATTGTAAAGTATCATCTACCTAGGCGTTGAGCCGACTGTAGTGATTCTGCATATGCTATAAGAAACCATCAAGAAGCTGACGCACTGAAGCAAGATTTTACCTGTGCCAGCGCATTTTTTCTGTCAGCTAAGATAGTTGTTTGTGCCGAAGCTCCAGTAATTGGATAAAATAACGAGTTCCGACACCTTCATTCGTGCAAAACTGACACTGAAAGATCAGTGGCATTTAAGAAAGTGGAATTTGATTGAAATAGATGCATTAAAAGCTGAATATTGTCTATGAAAATTATACGAGTTTGTGTAATACCTGTATCTGTAAAGCAGTATGTAAAAAGTTGTGGTTTCTGTACGTTTACGAGCATTGTTTGTCGGTAGGTTCTAACGAAAAATGATCAATTCTGACACCAGAGCATATTGATCCCGGTCGAGCTTATACTTATATATTCACCTGTCCGGGATAGCCGGGCTGTCATGAATTTTTTACTGGTGAATCGACAAAAAAGTTTAGAAATATATGTTCATATGTTTCTTCGTTTCAGACGATTCTCTACTGATCATTTTGATTTTCGACCGAAAATTTTCTGAAACCCGAACACACTGTTCGGTGATCGCCGGAACATTTCGGGGGTCAGCCCTCCTTGACACGATTTGCTCAAATAAGTCGATATAAATTTGAAAATTTATGTTTACTGTATGTTTCACAAAATTATACATTTGTCCATTCGATCGAAAAATCAAATTTTATGAACCACTAAAAATCAAATTTTATGTTCGTATGGAATTTTCCCTGGTATAATTTTTTTACAATTTGCTTTGCAAAATTTCAAGTTTTCTCAACTCGTGATATTTTTAGAGTTCATTGAAAATGATGAGAAGGGGAGAAGGTTGGTGATCGATATCGAGACAAAAAGAAACAAACCATTATTTATCGATTGAAAGCTGCCAATTACTAATGCAAATTCAACTACAGTGCAATTAATGAGTCACAGCAACAGTAATACAAATAACCATATACCCTATATATATGAAAACTTTTTCGCCATTTCTTTTTCTCACCACCACGAGCTTACCCATTGCTCACATTTTGACCTAATATCGCTACCACCACGGGCACCACCTGACCTTGCTTCCTTCTTCTTTCTACCAACATAACGAATGTGTAAAGGCCCGTTTACACTAGGGGCAACACACGAGAATCAAGTGCCTCAAAGCGCATGCAGAGGCGCTTTGCAGCCTCTGCATGCGCTTCTTGACCGATTGACGAGCTAGCGATTGACAGGGGCCATGCCTCATGCAACACAAGCGCGGCGCTTAGTAGATAGCTATTAAAGAATTGTTATCACTTGTATGCTTAAATCGCAAATTAACTAAGAATTTAAATT
>NW_025937080.1:0-494 GCF_000764305.2 Hyalella azteca
TGATTCTAAAAAATCAGTGGTTTGCCACTATGCTTAGAATCAATTCATTTTTAATTTCCTCATTTACTCAAGATTTAAACAAATTTCTTATGTATGATACTGGTGGTATCCATGATACTTTACAGTTTACTGGTCTACTTATAGTCTTATACTGTCTTATAGGACCCAAAAATGAACTTGAGGGAGAGTCTAAAAAACTCTCTGCTTTGCCACTATGGTAGTTGGTATGTTAAATGTTATGACAAAAATGCATGATATAACTTATATTAGCACATAAATTAGAATAGGTCTATTAGAAAAGAAATTGTATTTCAAATCTTCAGCTAATGCCAATGGCCATAGCCCATAGTGACAAACCAGAGATTTTTTAGAATCAGTTCATTTTTAATTTCCTCATTGACTCAAGACTTAAACCAATTTCTTATGTAAGATAATGCTGGTATCCATGATACTTTACTGGTCTACTTATAGGACTCAAAAATGAACTTGAGGGA
>NW_025937081.1:0-1040 GCF_000764305.2 Hyalella azteca
TTCTTCCGAAATACTGAACAGATTTGAACGAAACTTTGCATATAGAAACCTAGCCTCCTAACGGTGATGTTTAGCTTGTGACAATTTTTTCAATTTTGCCTTCATTTGCGAGTTATACGGAGAAACGACCAGCATTTCTCTGGCCAATTTTTGAACTTGCATTGACCAAGAGCCATATACATACAGCTGTATAACTTGCAAACGAAGGCAAATTGACAAAATTGTCACAAGCTAAACATCACTGTTGGGAAGTTAGGTTTCTCTATGCAAAGTTTCATTCAAATCTGTTCAGTATTTTAGAAGAAGTCTCTGATACACTGCAAATTTAAACACAATTTTTTCTTTTTAAATCACGAATGAGGCAAAAGAGAAGAATACTCGCCAACAAAGGTAAAACATAAAAAAATTGTCACAAGCGAAACATCACATGGTTGGGAGGTTAGGTTTCTATATGCAAAGTTTTGTTCAAATTGTTCGGTACCGTAAAATGGGGTAACTTTGACCACTTTTTTATTTCGAAACAATGCCATTTTTTTACTAGATAAGTTAAACTTAAATTGAAACATACAAAATACAGGTCTATACTCTAGCTTTACTCACCATAAATTGCTGGCTCCTGCCTCTCATAGTTTTGATGTAATTTCAAAAAAAGTGATGGTCTTTGTTACCCCAGCATGCAAAAGACAGATTTTAGGAAAGTGTCATAGTTTGCAAATGGGGGGCGCTGCCCCTCAATGGGCAAAATGTGGCCATGTGGAAGCCATGATGGGGTAACATTGACCGGTTTGGAAATTAGGTTAAAATCACCATATATATAAGACTCTATAGAGTCTGAAACATGGAAAAAAAAACATTAATAGGTGTATCAAACATAAAATATGTTATATAGATACCTATGGTAATTTTAACTTAATTTCCAAGCCGGTCAATGTTACCCTGTCACGGCTGCCATCAGGTGGTCAAAGTTCCCCCATTGAGGGGCGGCGCCCCCCATTTGCAAACTATGACACTTTCCTAAAATTTGTCTTTTGCATATGTAA
>NW_025937082.1:0-381 GCF_000764305.2 Hyalella azteca
TGTTCCTGTGGGAACACTGCTGTTCCTGTGGGGAACACTGCTGTTCCTGTGGGAACACTGTGGGGAACACTGCTGTTCCTGTGGGGAACACTGTGATGAACATCATTCTTGGGGTGGGGAACAGAGTGATGTTCATAGGGGAACAGAGTGATGTTCTTGGGGGAACAGGGTGATTTTCATTGGGGAACAGGGTGATGTTCATGGGGGAACAGAGTGATGTTCGTTGGGGAACAGAGTGATGTTAATGGGGAACAGAGTGATGTTCATGGGGGAACAGAGTGTTGTTCATGGGGGAACAGAGTGATGTTCATGGGGGAACAGAGTGATGTTAATGGGGGAACAGAGTGATGTTCATGGGGGAACAGAGTGATGTTCATGGGG
>NW_025937083.1:0-6432 GCF_000764305.2 Hyalella azteca
TGTGACACGTGACAGAGACGCTTAGCGTGACGTCACGCTAAGCTGGCACAGAGCGTTGGCAGCTGAGGGTGTGATAAACCTTACACGCATCACACCCTTCTCTTCTCACCACACCAACATTTATTATTTATCATTCATCACACGACGTTATCCCCTGCCTTATGCACTCCTCTCTCTAAGTAAGGTGGCCCAGCGGAAAGCCCTGACTGGAGCAGTGAGTTGTGGGTTCGATCCCAGCAACCTGCGACAGTGCCAAAGTTGCGGTCAAATCGGAGAATTAAGTGGCCGGTAGGTTAAGCACAGAAAAGTTGAAGCAGTGAGCTACGTGTTCGAGACCGGAACAAGATGTGAAAATTATGAGATAGTCATAATGAGCGACAGGCAATTAATACAGTGGCGGAAATTGCTATATACGACCACCCAGTTTTCTCTAAATATTTTTTATTCCACAAAAAATACGGGATACTAAATTTACGAGGTTAAACTACGTTTAAAAATGGTTCCAACGCTATATGCGATAACAATTTTTTTCAAATTTTGTGAGCAAAAATGATTAAAATTTAAAAAACCTAGGTGGAAATGGCTAAAAGACCTGCATATGTTTTCTGTTTGTGGATCCCATACACACGTTTGAACAGGCAATCTTAAATCCTTTCGACCTAATTACCTCAATACATCTTCTCCCCATCTATCTTCACAATAATCCAGAGTCTTTTGAGAAATTTTATCCCAGGAACGAAGGATAGCCGTGCTTAGGTCACTCACAGATTGGAACCGGCGTCTATTTTGGTAAACTAACTATAAAGCGCTGGCCACGGCAACAGGGTAATATTCTTTTCTTGGAAGAAATTTGTTTGCTGACTTTGAGGTGTGAATCGAAGCATTGTCTAGCTGGAAAACATATGATCCCTCATGTTTCTCATCGGCAAAAGGGAGAAGTTGGTAAAATAGCGTGTGCTTGTATGCCTCGGAATCTTGTCTCCCTTGTAAAATAGCTTGAGTTGATTTTCCCTTTCGGCTGAACGCCCCCATGACCGAACCAACACCAGATTGCCACTTGGAAAAGAATAATTCAGGCTCATGGTCCAGGTTGTGCTAATAGCGTTGTCATCCATCTGGACCATCAAGATTGGACTTTTTTTCATTACTGAAGATACTCTTGTGCCATACCTCACCAATTTGCACTTTTTTCAGCAAATTTTATTCGCTTGATAATATGCTTTTGTATGAGCATAGGGACATCTTTCCGCTTCATGTACTTGAAAAGCTTCGAGTCATGCAATTTCTGACGGATGCGTCGTGCTGTTTGTCACATCAACCCCAGTGGCCAATTTTATAGAAGTAGATGTACCGCCAGTTTTAGAAGCCTCTGAAAACAGTCTCCTAAGAGCTGTCGGTTGATTTTGGGTTTGGTCCAGTGTGCTTTTTTTGATCCGTAGCCGTCCGGATTAGCAAAAAATATAACTCAGTACTCACTGCAGTGAGTGACAGAGAGCGCATTTTCTCGTCGACGAAAACTTGAGGTCACGGACGGACGGACAGATGGACGGACAGACGGACAGACAGACGGACATGGCGAGCACAATAGTGCATTTTTCCATAAATGAGAAAATGCGCTAAAAATGACTGTGCAATGGGTTTTGAGCGTTTTATTCCCATTGTGATGTCCCGTTGGCTTCTACTGCATTTCACAAAGGCCAAAATCTGCGCCTTCTTGGCCTCTGTGAGATTTGTCCCCTTTGGCATCTTTTTTTACTTTGAAGAAAATATAAACGAAGACACCGAACTACACCAGAAGTACCCTAAACGGCCCAAATCAGGATATTCTTCATGTTGTTGTACTTTTTAAAATGAAAATATTACAGAAAGATACTAAATAGAGAAAAACCTGGAGAATCTTTTCTACCTATGTTTTTCAAATTTTCAAAATTTCTTGTCATATATTTTGAGAAAACAATTTTTTTCGCATAGCGTCGAAACCGTTTTTAAGCGTAGTTTAACCGCGTATAATTAGAATTCCGTATTTTATTTGTGCAAGAAAAAATATTTAGAGAAAACTAGGTGGTCACATAGCCATTTCCGTAACTGTACTTAACGTAAACGCCGCTACACTACAACATAATAAGGTCAATTATAACGCCGCTACACTATAACATAATAAAGTTAATTATAACGCCGCTACACTATAACATAATAAAGTTAATTATAACGCTGCTACACTATAACATAATAAAGTCAATTATAACGCTGCTACACTGTAACATAATAAAGTAAATTATAACGCCGCTATACTATAACATAATAAAGCATAATAAAGTCAACTATAACGCCGCTACACAAAATATAACATTGTCATGTTGTGCAGCCCTCGTCACCCTCATGTGCTGGATTTTTCGGGTCTAAACAGGCCCTGTCTAGACCGTTGTTATGTTTTGCGCAAGCAGTTCTCTAATGTTAGCTTGTGGACGTCTCTGGCTACCAAAATTCGTGTTTATTTGAGTTGTTCGCTATCATAGTAATGCAACGTCACTTTATTATTATATTTAAATATATATATATATATATATATTATTTATTTATTATTACATTTGTGATTGCTTCTACTGAAACGCAGTCCATTTTATCCCGTCCGAGGAAAAAGGAGAACAATTTTACCTCTCCCGAGAACAATGGAGAACAATTTAGTTCTTGACATATTATTGTCGTCTGATATTCCTAGTCGCTCTAGAAGACACCTGCTCCCACACCTACACCTACCTGCTCCCCTCTAGAAGACACCTGCTCCCACACCTACACCTACCTGCTCCCCTCTAGNCTCCCCCACCTACATCCTCACAGTTGCTCTAGAAGACACCTACTCCCCCACCTACATCCTCACAGTTGCTCTAGAAGACACCTGCTTCCCACACCTACATCCTCACAGTCGCTCTAGAAGACACCTGCTCCCACACCTACATCCTCACAGTCGCTCTAGAAGACACCTACTCCCCCACCTACATCCTCACAGTTGCTCTAGAAGACACCTGCTCCCACACCTACCTCTTCACAATTGCTCTAGAAGACACCTGCTCCCACACCTACCTCCTCACAGTCGCTCTAGAAGACATCTGCTCCCCCACCTACATCCTCACAGTCGCTCCAGAAGACACCTGCTCTCACACCTACCTCCTCACAGTCGCTCTAGAAGATACCTGCTCCCCACACCTACCTCCTCACAGTCGCTCTAGAAGACACCTGCTCCCACACCTACACCTACCTGCTCCCCTCTAGAAGACACCTGCTCCCCACACCTACACCTACCTGCTCCCCTCTAGAAGACACCTGCTCCCCACACCTACACNGCGCTGTTGTGGTGGGCGCTTTGTGTCAAAAGCCGTGAAGATGCCCGGCTGCGTTACGCTCGGGAAGGTAAATGAATCGCACTGTGGACTTGGGCTATGCTGACCTCTAGCTATCCACCCAAAATCCTGATAAGAGTAACTGCTGACTTTAGGTCACGTCCTAGTTTATTGGTGACCTAGTAAATTTAATATCATAACAAAACAATTTTCGACTGAACAAGTTTGTATTTAAATAAGGTAGGAGCCACCACCAATGCTCGCTCGAAAGTCGATGCCAATATTTGCTCTGCAAACCTAAAAAAATGAAGAATACGAGTAAAATAAATGTAAATGAGATGAAGCTGTTCTTGCAAAGGTCAGTACATGCCAAGATTTGGCAAATGCTCCGGCCTCTGTTGCCATTTGTTTTTAATTCGGTAGCCTTGAACATTTTAGGTCGAGCGAATATACTTAAGAACATGAAACCTAAGAACTCGCCGTTTGTTTCATGCACCTGACTTGAAACTAAAATTTTGAATATTCAAAGCCTCGTAAAATCAATTTTGTTTAACTAAGATTGTGATCTCGGCTTGAATTTCGAGCGTACTAAGAGCAGAGCTGGGCAGCGCTACTTTGAAATGTAGCGGCCGCTACCGCTACCGCTACATGCTTTAAATGTGGCGGGCGTTACCGCTACCGCTACAGTTGCTTAAATGTAACGCCGCTACCGCAACTGAAAATGTAGCGGCAGCTACATGTAGCGCGCTACTGCCCACCTCTGGTAACAACTAAAATGTTGACACTGGTAACAGGCTGAGGTTGACAACATTACACCGAAATATTTCGTACAGTTTTATTCTGTAATATATATTATGTATGTATCAAACTTGTTTTAAAATAATATTTAATACTATTAAGTAAAATCTAAAGGCTTAATCTATAAATGTAACGGCAGCGCTGTAGCGGCAAAACCTCGTAATGCTACTTAAATATGTAACGGGCGCTACCGCTACCGCTACATCGCCTTAAATGTAGCGCCGCTACCGCTACCGCTACTGAAAATGTAGCGGCCGCTACATGTAGCGTGCTACTACCCACCTCTGACTAAGAGTTAAATTGCTCTATAATGAGTCACTCATACTCTTTGAATTAACAATCTAATTTAAGGAGTATTTTATGCTATTGCTACAATAGAAGTAAGTAATCTCATCAAATACTTCCTGGCATTGTTGGAATTTCAAGATCAATGTATTTTTAAGACCATCGTGTACGTGTATGACCTGCAATGACCAACGCAACTAAATCCTGCGCGGGACGGTCTGGAAGGTTGACGTGGTGGTAAGTCAACTCTGCGCGGCAAGCACAGTCATGTGCTTCGCTAGCTGGGAAAAACCTTACCCTAGGGCCGCCTGACCATACCCTAGTAAGCTACCTGACTATATCCTAGGGCCACCTGACTATACCATTGGAGGCTAGGACCACTTGACTATACCCTAGGGCTGCCTGACTATACCTTAGGGCCACTTGACTATACCCTAGGGCCTCCTGACTATACCCTAGGGCCGCCTGACTATACCCTATAGAGCCGCCTGACCATACCCTATATAGGGCCGCCTGACTCTACTTCACCTTCATGCGTAAGATATACATGAGTTTATGTACTTGCTCTGGGTTTAAATGTTTATTTTGTTATAATATCAACAGACACGCATGACTAGAGTTTAGATTAATAATTTCATGCTTTATGTTGGATATTTATGAGGTAAACACGAGGTCGGGACGTGTATGCCATGACGAGCGACCACGCACCTCACGTCTTGAGCGGCGAGCGTCTAGCCTGCTGATGTCCTACCCTCAGATACTGTGTCGACCTCTAGTTTGTCATGGTCATAATTATGAATGTTGTTTTGGCCATTGTCTTCACTGTTTTATTTGTTATTAATACCTATAGCTGAATTATTAGATCGAGCCCATTGAAGTAAATAAGCATTGATGACGCTGTCACGGAGGACTTCTCATCGGCCTCTGCCAACGCTTGAGCTTCAGGCATCTTCCTGACCGGCGCATGGAAGACGGAGCTGCAGGTGTAACTTGGAGATGATGCTGCATCATCGGTATCTTGAACTGTTACAATTGTTACCATGAGCTGTTACAGGAGTTACTATAAGCTGTTACAAGAGTTACTATGAGCTGTTACAAGGGTTACCATTAGCTGTTGCAAGGGTTACCATGAGTTGTTACGAGGGTTACCATGAGCTGTTATAAGGGTTACCATGAGCTGTTACAAGGGTTACCATGAGCTGTTACAAGGGTTACCATGAACTGTTACAAGGGTTACCATGAACTGTTACGAGGGTTACCATGAGCTGTTACAGCTATTCTTTCGACACGATTCCCTACAGTTAAGAGATAACTATTTATAAGCTGGCAAATACATGAAAATTAAACAAATAAAAATGGCTGTAAATTTTAGCTTTCAGCGTTGAATTATTCAAAATTACATTTTATGAACTGAATGAAGTGGCTGAAATATTCACTCTCAATGCTCAATAAATAAATCTGCTTGTAAATTTTGTATTTCGTTAAGATAATTTGACATAAATTGCTGGTATAGTTCGCGAAATTTCCAAGTGTCTCATTTACAGACAACCAAATTAGCTGAAGAATAGTCAATTAGGCTCACTTCAGTGAACCCGACTCTTAAGATCATGGCAGTAAACACGACTCATTTCTTCGAATTATTATTCATTTAAAAATACACCTAAACACAACAGTATATATTTAAGTACTGCATGGTTTTTTACATCAAACATGGCTTGTATATCCTAAAATCCTATATCCTTGAGAGGCATCCTGAAATAGCAAAGGATCGAGATGAATCGCAGTTATTTAAGCTATGCGTAATATCTCGCAAAGTTCTGCTCCTTAATGTTCAGCTCCTTAATGTTCAGCTCCTTAATGTTTGTGTTCAGCTCCTTAATGTTCAGCTCCTTAGTGTTCAGCTCCTTAATGTTCAGCTCCTTAGTGTTCAGCTCCTTAATGTTCAGCTCCTTAATGTTCAGCTCCTTAGTGTTCAGCTCCTTAATGTTCAGCTCCTTAATGTTCAGCTCCT